>NW_020327503.1:0-300000 GCF_001858045.2 Oreochromis niloticus
ATACAAAGTAAACTAAACTGGGGAATAACACACTAAACTTACAGGGAGACACCAGGAGATCCACACAGCATGAGGGTACGACGCGACACTGGGTTGAGGAAAACACAGGGCTTAAATACACAGGGTAGTAATGAGGGAACGGGCAACAGAAGGGAGACACAGCTGGAAGAGATCAGGGCTGACGAGACAGGGGAACCAAGCTTCACACACCAACATAAGACAAAGACTTTCACAATAAAACAGGAAACATGAACCCAACACAAAGGCGCAGACTTGACACTGAGAGACAGACAGAAAATGACACCTAGCACTAAACCCACACAAAACATGAGAACACAAATCCTAATCACAAATAAACAGAAACATGAACCAAATAATCATCATGACCACCACCACAATCAGCAATACAAGAGAATGAGAAAACAATCCAAAACACCAAGATAACTGAAACACAAAGTACCAGAGAAACAAAGAATAATCCATCATTCAAAATATAAACCAAAGCATAATAAACTCAAAATACTGGGTCCAACAGACCCAGAACCGTGACAGTACCCCCCTCTAAGGGCTGGCCCCGACAGCCGCAAACAAAAAACAGAAGCACGAAGGACACCAAACCAGGGCGGGCGGAGGGGGTCCAGGACGGAGGGCCCGAAACAAACACAAGGAGCACCAGTCCAGAGACAGAAGAAAAAAAAACAGATCAAAACCAAACCGAACTAGACCTAACATGAGTCCATGAAAAGTCCAGGAGGCCGACCGTGCGAACGGCAACGACAGGAAAACAGTTCTGGTGGCCGACCGTGCACACGGCAACGGTGGCGACGGGCAAACAGTTCCGGAGGCCGACCGTGCACACGGCAACGGCGGCAGCGCAGGCAAAACCAATCAGGAGGCCGACCACTAGGAAGGCAGTGGCGGCCACTGAACAGGTCCGGAGGTCGGCCGCGAAACCAGCGGCGGCGACAAAGTCTTTCAGGAGGCCGCCCTCGACGGCCATGATGCCAACGTAGAGGCCTGGAAAACGGCCGGCAGAGGCGAGGCGGAACAGGCCGAGCTGGCTCTGACGGCGGTGTTGCAACCGCAGGGCCAGACGAGGCAGGGCCAAATGATGGCGGAGCAGAAGCCGGACCAGGTGTGGCTGATGAAGCGATGGAGGCTGCAGCAGGCGAGGACGATGAGGCTGGACCAGGCGAAGGCGAAGACGATGAGGCTGGACCAGGCGAGGATGATGAGGCTGGACCAGGCGAGGATGATGAGGCTGGACCAGGCGAGGATGATGAGGCTGGACCAGGCGAGGATGATGAGGCTGGACCAGGCGAGGATGATGAGGCTGGACCAGGCGAGGATGATGAGGCTGGACCAGGCGAGGATGATGAGGCTGCAGCTGGCGGCGGTGTGGAAGCCGGAGACGGAGGCGCTGCAGCAGGCGACGGCGTGGAAGCCGGAGACGGAGGCGCTGCAGCAGGCGACGGCGTGGAAGCCGGAGACGGAGGCGCTGCAGCAGGCGACGGCGTGGAAGCCGGAGACGGAGGCGCTGCAGCAGGCGACGGCGTGGAAGCCGGAGACGGAGGCGCTGCAGCAGGCGACGGCGTGGAAGCCGGAGACGGAGGCGCTGCAGCAGACGAGGATGGTGAGGCTGCAGCTGGCGGCGGCGTGGAAGCCGGAGGCGCTGCAGGCGGCGACGGCGTGGAAGCCGGAGGCGGTGGTGCTGCAGGCCGGAGCGGTCCCTCGGACCCTCCAGCGGAGACGGGTTGCTGAACGGGCCCCTCGGACCCTCCAGCGGAGACATGAAACGAAGGCCGGAGCGGTCCCTCGGACCCTCCAGCGGAGACGGGTTGCTGAACGGGCCCCTCGGACCCTCCAGCGGAGACATGAAACGAAGGCCGGAGCGGTCCCTCGGACCCTCCAGCGGAGACGGGTTGCTGAACGGGCCCTCGGACCCTCCAGCGGAGACATGAAACGAAGGCCGGAGCGGTCCCTCGGACCCTCCAGCGGAGACGGGTTGCTGAACGGGCCCCTCGGACCCTCCAGCGGAGACATGAAACGAAGGCCGGAGCGGTCCCTCGGACCCTCCAGCGGAGACGGGTTGCTGAACGGGCCCCTCGGACCCTCCAGCGGAGACGGGTTGCTGAACAGGCCCCTCGGACCCTCCAGCGGAGACGGGTTGCTGAACGGGCCCCTCGGACCCTCCAGCGGAGACATGAGACGAAGGCTGAACGGGCCTCTCGGACCCTCCAGCGGAGAAGGCAGGTGGCGGCATGGGAGCCGCGGAGTGCTGGATGGGCTCATCAGAGCTTCCAGCAGGAGCTGATGTAGAGCCAGAGGGAATTGGGACCCCTGGCTCAATGTTACGCTGGCCAGAAAACTGAACTGCTATGGAGAACTGGGTCAATGGGTCAGGTGCGAGCTGAGCTACTGGTGGTGGTGAAAGAGGAGTGGGTGGTGGAGTTGATGGCTTCACAGGGGAATGAACTAGAGGCGACTGTACAGGTGACTGAGCTAAAGGTAGTAGTGACGGTTGAGGAGAAAGCGGAGCTGGTGGTTGAGTGGAAGACTGCACTGGGGAAAGCGGAGCTGGTGGTTGAGTGGAAGACTGCACTGGGGAAAGCGGAGCTGGTGGTTGAGTGGAAGACTGCACTGGGGAAGGCCGAACTGCTGGAGACTGCACTGGGGAAGGCCGAACTGCTGGAGACTGCACTGGGGAAGGCCGAACTGCTGGAGACGGCACTGGGGAAGGCCGAACTGCTGGAGACGGCACTGGGGAAGGCCGAACTGCTGGAGGCGGCACTGGGAAGCCGAACTGCTGAGGCGGCACTGGGGCCTGGACTACAGGCGGCACTGGGGCCTGGACTACAGGCGGCACTGGGGCCTGGACTACAGGCGGCACTGGGGCCTGGACTACAGGCGGCACTGGGGCCTGGACTACAGGCGGCACTGGGGCCTGGACTACAGGCGGCACAGGTGACACTGGGAGTGGCAGCTAAGTGAGCTACTGGAGGCTGGGCAGCTAAGTGAGCTACTGGAGGCTGGGCAGCTAAGTGAGCTACTGGAGGCTGGGCAGCTAAGTGAGCTACTGGAGGCTGGGCAGCTAAGTGAGCTACTGGAGGCTGGGCAGCTAAGTGAGCTACTGGAGGCTGGGCAGCTAAGTGAGCTACTGGAGGCTGGGCAGCTAAGTGAGCTACTGGAGGCTGGGCAGCTAAGTGAGCTACTGGAGGCTGGGCAGCTAAGTGAGCTACTGGAGGCTGGGCAGCTAAGTGAGCTACTGGAGGCTGGGCAGCTAAGTGAGCTACTGGAGGCTGGGCAGCTAAGTGAGCTACTGGAGATGAAGGTGGAGGTGTGAGGGTTGAGGATGGTGAGGGTGCAGTTTCGTCCTTAAAGGCGGATCGAGTGATTTGGCAACAAATAGTGATGGAAAAGGTCGCTGGTGCCGCGAATACCAAGAGGCGAGGGCCTCCAGGAGGGCAGCTGAATCTTCTTTCCCTGGACTGCCCATATCAAATAGTTCGAAGCAGAGTCTCGCTCTCAGACCTGTGATTATTTGTTTTAACCTTTTTATGTCCATAAAACTGACGGTCAAAGTTGTGGATGACAATAAGTGATCAAAAAAACACTACCTGAATAAGTCTCTTGGGATTGTCAGCAGCGTGGATTACGCTTCGGCAGAAATCCTTCAACTGCTTGAGCATTTCCTCCTTCGTGGCAAAACCTGAGTCCGCTGGGTCCATTTTGTGGTCGCGTCGTTCTGTCATGAAACGCTATGGGGCAGGCAGGAATTGGACCCAAAATGCAGGCTCGTAGACACAAGGGATGAACTCAAAACCACAGCTTTATTCACAGGCCGGGAAAGCATACAAAGTAAACTAAACTGGGGAATAACACACTAAACTTACAGGGAGACACCAGGAGATCCACACAGCATGAGGGTACGACGCGACACTGGGTTGAGGAAAACACAGGGCTTAAATACACAGGGTAGTAATGAGGGAACGGGCAACAGAAGGGAGACACAGCTGGAAGAGATCAGGGCTGACGAGACAGGGGAACCAAGCTTCACACACCAACATAAGACAAAGACTTTCACAATAAAACAGGAAACATGAACCCAACACAAAGGCGCAGACTTGACACTGAGAGACAGACAGAAAATGACACCTAGCACTAAACCCACACAAAACATGAGAACACAAATCCTAATCACAAATAAACAGAAACATGAACCAAATAATCATCATGACCACCACCACAATCAGCTATACAAGAGAATGAGAAAAACAATCCAAAACACCAAGATAACTGAAACACAAAGTACCAGAGAAACAAAGAATAATCCATCATTCAAAATATAAACCAAAGCATAATAAACTCAAATACTGGGTCCAACAGACCCAGAACCGTGACAAACATAGTGTTTGACTTGTATGAGAGTGTGCTGACTGCAGCGATTTGGTCACTTGGTACGGAACAAGCCCCCATGGATGTCGGCGAGGCTAGTATGCGCCGAAGTAAGCGTAAGAAGGCCTCTATCTCCATAAATACGACAAACAAAGGAAACTTGAACAATCGCCCCAACCGCTAAAGCCCAAGATGGAATCTACGAGTTATGACTTTAAAAACATTGGGTCTGACTTAGAGACCAAAACAACATTCTCTTATCCCACTACGTGGATCATTGGTAAAGCTGAGCGAAAGAGTACAGGTTTCACACTGGATAACAGGGGCCAACTCAACAAACAGTACATCGGTGTACCGAGTTGTATAGTACAAAAGGTGTCGAGTTCGTATGATAGGGTCATACTTGTGAACTTGGGATGGAAGTCGCTGCTATCGTGTCTGTACGAGATGCTGACACCTGACGAGGACCCACACCGTGACACTCCCATTCAAACACCATCATGTCATTGCTTGCAATTCGCTTCCCTGGCAGAAAGATATCAGGTCGGTGTGTTGGTATGCTGGTCTCCAGGGGGCATCTACGAACTGTACGGTCTGGATCGGATGAGCGAGGGTGTGTATATAATAGTGGTCGAAAGCGGCGGCAAGTCAGGCCCGGATACAAGCCTCGGTCTTGCGAAATGTTATTACATTATGGCCGGAGGAAACAACGCGGACGCATACACTTATAACCTACTGAACATGGGGTCCCTGACTACAGACTTACCGGCGAACCAGCGCTTTACACATAATAGCAGCATGGCGTGCGTGGGACCGGTCAATGTGGCTATCGAGCCTGTCGCAAACACAGATGTTACGACGGTTACAACCCTTGATATTGTGTTGAATGGATGTGAATGAAAATCACACAGACAGTTTTTATGTACACATGGTTTTATTGATGAATAAAACATTACCTGCTAAACATACATCAAGGCTTCTTTACTGTGAGTACTTTCCATTGACCGATCATCCAAGCAATGTTACATGTACACTCTCAGAGCTTTTTTAACACAGCGGGCACAGACTTTACAGGTAGTATCACAAGAAACACAGCACACATGACCGCAATCCGACAGCCAGCACTTGTCCTTTCCACACGATGTGCAACTCCTGGAGGTCACGCCTGCGGTTGTAATGTTTTTCTTGCCAACGGTTTGCTTGCAAAGAGGACATGCGATCAGCATGGCCTCTTTGTTTCCCAAAGAGGTTATGCACGCTTGGCAGCAAAGGTGGCCACACTCTAGGTAGACATCACTTTCCTCTCGGCAGACGGTGCATTCGTAAGGGTATGTGAACATGTGATCCTCGTCAGGTGGGGGCGTTGTTCTACCTACAGAGCACAAGAAACAACTGTAAGCAACTGTAAGCGACTATGACACACACACACACACACACACACACACACACACACACACACACACACACACACACACACACACAGAGTCTTACCCACAATGCACAGCTCATTGGGCTGCCACTGACAAATGGGTGTCTCTCCTGAAATGAGGACATCAGCTGCGTCCACGTTATGCTCGCCATCGTAAGATGTGGCGAGTTGACAATCACCGAGAAACCGACCGTCGTTCCTCAGCACTTCGGTGACCGTGGACAGCGGGTCGCTGTAATATAACACGGTGGGTAACGTTGGGTTGGAGTCCTCTCGGGTTAGGTCATCGTCCAGGAGCGACGCGCCTCTCGGTACGTTCTGCGGTGTCGTAGGTATAGAGTAAGGCTTGTTTTTCATGGTGCGGTGCTTTGTGCGAACTTTCAGGTGTTTCATGCGATGATCAAACGTGTCTTTGGGCCCCGCTGTGGACCGGCCAGTTATCATACCGGGGGTGGCCTCCGCGCAGATGAGGTCCATGTCATGGTCAGTCAAGGCTATACATGGAGAGTTACACGATAAGGACATGGTGTCGTTCCACACCGTCTCACAATTTATGTCATATCTCCTCAGCAGGTCTCGGATACACGTAGGTTCGTCGCATCGGATGTGCAGCAACTTAGAATCACTTGAGTGGCTTTTGAGGAGGAGAGTCACGCTGTGGGGCTCCTGCACAGGGGATACATTGTAATAATAATATTATTATGTATCGTTAGTCATTATGTAAACACATAGCTTACAGTGGGTCAACAGACACCTCGGGACAAAAATAAAGCCACCTTACATGTTTACAATGCAGCTGAAAG
The DNA here is from genome assembly GCF_001858045.2 of Oreochromis niloticus. Taxonomy (NCBI): domain Eukaryota; kingdom Metazoa; phylum Chordata; class Actinopteri; order Cichliformes; family Cichlidae; genus Oreochromis; species Oreochromis niloticus. Next base: position 6,628 of record NW_020327503.1, read on the forward strand.
ATAGTGTGAGGATCACAGGCGATTGTTTTGTCATCCTTTGTCCAACCCTTGGCAGCGACAAGGGCGTTGCAGTCATTCACGTGCCTGTAGAACGATGAGCCAGAGCATGGAGTCGTCAGTATGCTGTACGTATGGGACACTGTTTTGTTCGCATCTACATAGGAGTTGAGGATTGTATCAAACGAACCCTCCGTTAAAAGAACGCAACTAGGGTCCACCCACAGATTTCTTGCTCTGCGTAACAGTCGTTTTCTGATGGCATTAGCCGACAGGGTGTTGATTTGCATGCATACTGTCGTCAAATGTTGAGTTGGCAGTTGATAGGGTTCTGTCTCCCATCTTGTCAGGCTCCACTTTATAACACCTGAATCCTCGGGCGACCACACATTAATGTGAGCTTTGGGTTCCCAGCACCATCGAATGGCCAATGTTATGTACTCCATGGTTGTCAGCCAGCGAGGAGTGGGGGGGAAACAGCCTGTGGTGGTGTTTGGGTTTGTTGCACTACAAAAGAGTCTAGCTGAAAACACACTGTGTTACCTCTACACTATGAAACTTAAATGCATCTGGGGTTGAACTACCCAGCCGACCTGCAGCGTAAAGCTGGCCGACCTGCAGCGTAAAGCTGGCCGACCTGGCTACATTACCCAGCCGACCTGGCTACACTACCCAGCCGACCTGGCTACACTACCCAGCCGACCTGGCTACACTACCCAGCCGACCTGGCTACACTACCCAGCCGACCTGGCTACATTACCCAGCCGACCTGGCTACATTACCCAGCCGACCTGGCTACACTATCCAGCCGACCTGGCTACATTACCCAGCCGACCTGGGGTCTAATCTCATTGGACATTCTCGGTGGATCACTGAGAAATATGGCCATGTTAAGCTGGATGTCCTTGTGGGTGTTGTGCGCTCCAATAATGTCTTTGTCTCTTGACTCAAAAGGTTTGTAGTCACTCGTAAAACACTATTGTGTATGTGCATGTTTGTGAACTCGCTTGAATGCCGTTTGTTTCCTGGTGGCTGAAACACCGAACATTGTACATCGAACGTAGTGTTGTAACCTTTATGTGAACAACTAACCAAATGTGTTCTCTCGTTTAGCTGACACATACGTAACAGCGATATGCGGACAAGAGGTGGTCCTTCGCTGTCAGAGTACTACAGCGGGTCTAATTACCCTGGCGGAGTGGAAGAAACCGACCCTATCTGATTATTACCTGTACTTCTTTAGAAACCAGCAGTCTTATGACAGCTACCAAGGTGCTACATTTAGAGGCCGTGTGCAGCTGCTCGACCCATCCATGAGAGACGGAAACTTTTCTGTGCTGCTAAGGAACATCACTGCAGCTGACACAGGGCTTTATACGTGTCGGATTTTGAGTAGAAGGGCCGAAAACCCAACAAATGACACGATCAGTACGGACTTATTCAAGCTACTTGTCAGCCTCACAGTTGCTCCTTCTTCTCACTCTCCACAACCTAGAGGACGCCCTGGTATAATAGCCTCCCTGATCCTGTTGCTGACCGTCATCGCTGTGCTGTGTGGTGTAGTGTGGATCCGCGTAAACCAAAAACATAAGACCCCTGAGGGTGAAACACGTTCCAATGTATGAGTCTGTATGAGTCTGTATGAGTCTGTATGAGTCTGGCCACGTAATAAAATATATCTGTACCAAGGTTTGTGCAGAGATACTTGTCGGTATCATGTATCGAAAATAAAGACACTGTACTGCAATGTGTAACGGGTGTTATTTTATTGTTACGTACAGTCAAACGGCACACTTCACACTCATGCTGGTACACCACATGTCTACACAACCGAAGCCCCCGCTTGGGGGTTACAGTCTCCAACCAACGTTCTGGAAGATACCGAAGGCGTGTAAGTTGTACACGGCCAGAATCAGCGAGATGCTGTCCTTCGCCTCGTCGGGTACCGTTGGGCATCCAAATAGTTTTCTGAGGACATCCACCTTGTTTTTGATCACAGCCGCCTTCCCCTCTGTGGAGTCGCACATGTAATATAGCATGTATTCTTCATCAGGCAAAATCAGCCGTTCCTGAACCATGAAGTCCCTGCGTCATCCACAGTTGTGATTTTGTCCAGGAAGCTGCGTTCTCTGACTGCACGCTGGAACCTCGGCAGCGTCGAGCCGATCATGAGCTCTGCTGCGCCGGTTAACTTCAACTGTGTCAGTGTCCGTTCTGCAGAGAAATAGACATAAGTATAGAAGCAGAAAGGTTTTTTTGTCAAACACGATGGTTATTGAAACGAAAAGAAGTACAGTACCTGTCTTCCCCTGCGGTCCCTGTTCCACCAGGTCTTGGTACAAGTAGGTATTGAGTTCATGGACCGCTGACAGTAACACTTTGGCTCGGACCTCATCCTCCATGCTGTGTTCAACGAGGGCCCGTAGGCGATGCACATGGTTTGGTATTTCCATCATACCTGGTGGAGGGGAGCTCGACCGTGTATCTTTTGAAAATACGTTCGGTTAAGTGAGTGCATCTCTCTGCAATGTCATGTTGCCACGACCTGAGTTGTTCTACAGCCATAATAACGGTACAGTGTTCCTATAACAATAGCTACTGTCGATTACTCGTACGACTTTAGGGTAGCTTTATCTGACAACGAACGGGTTGTCAGATAAACAGATTCACACAGTGGCCGACCTGTAGGTCGGGAGCCGCCGACCTGCAGCGCAAAGCTGGCCGACCCGTAGGTCGGGAGCCGCCGACCTGCAGCGCAAAGCTGGCCGACCCGTAGGTCGGGAGCCGCCGACCTGCAGCGCAAAGCTGGCCGACCCGTAGGTCGGGAGCCGCCGACCTGTAGCGCAAAGCTGGCCGACCTGTAGGTCGGGAGTCGCCGACCTGGCTACACTATCCAGCCGACCTGGGGTCTAATCTTATTGTGAAGAACGTGTGATGATCACATTGGACATTCTCGGTGGATCACTGAGAAATATGGCCATGTTAAGCTGGTTGTCCTTGTGGGTGTTGTGCACTCCAATAATGTGTTTGTCTCTTGACTCAAAAGGTTTGCAGTCACTCCTAAAACACCATTGTGTATGTGCATGTTTGTGAAGTCGCTTGAATGCCGTTTGTCTTTCCTGGCTGAAACACCGTACGTTATACATCGAACGTAGTGTTGTAACCTTTATGTGAGCACCTAACCAAATGTATTTCTCTCGTTTAGCTGACACATACGTAACAGCAACATGTGGACAAGACGTGGTTCTTCGCTGTCAGAATACTACAGCGAGTCCAATTACCCTGGTGGAGTGGCAGAAATCAACCGTATCCAGTTGTTACGTGTACTTCTTTCAAGATCAACGTTCTTACGACAACTACCAATGTAACATGTTTACAGGTCGAGTGCAGTTGCTCGACCCGTCCATGAGAAATGGAAACTGTGCTGTGATTCTAAGGAACGTCAGTGTAGCCGACACAGGGCTATATACATGTGAGGTTTCAACCAGAAACACAACAATTGGCCACGGTCACGTAGTGGCCAAGGGACATGTCAACCTCACAGTCACAGAGTACACAAAGGCTCCTTCTTCACACTCTCCACAGCCTAGAGGACGCCCTGGTGTGATAGCAGCCCTGATCCTGTTGCAGACCTTCATCATCGTGCTGTGTGGTGTAGTGTGGATCCGCGCAAACCAAAAACATAAGACCCCTGAGGGTGAAACATGTTCCAATATATGAGTCTGTATGAGTCTGGCCACATAATAAAATATATCTGTACCAAGGTTTGTGCAGAGATACTTGTCGGTATCATGTATCGAAAATAAAGACACTGTACTGCAAAGTGTAATGGGTGTTATTTTATTGTTACGTACAGTCAAACGGTACACTTCACACTCATGCTGGTACACCACATGTCTACACAACGGAAGCCCCCGCTTTGGGGGTTACAATCTCCAACAAGCTATAGGGGTCATTGGTGAAGATGCCAAAGATGTGTAAGTTGTACACGGCCAGAATCAGCGAGATGCTGTCCTTCGCCTCGTCGGGTACCGTAGGGCATCCAAAGAGGTGTCCGAGCGCACGCGCCTTCCCTCGGTGGATTTGAACATGTGATATAGCATATATTGTTCCTCGGGTAAGATCAGCTCTTGCCGGACCATGATGTCGAGAGGCTCGTCGACAGTCGTGATGATGTCCAGCAGGCTGCGGTTCCTGAGGACACTATGGAACGTGAACGTGGGCAGCATACGCCGAGGTACTTGTTGGTATCATGTATCAAAATAAAGAGGCTTTACAGCGATTTATGATGGTGTTTTGTTTATTGTGAAATACAGGCAATCAAACATCATGCTTTATAGACACATATAATGGGTACACCACATGGCTACACAACCGAAGCCCCCACTGAGGGAATCTACACAGTCTCCAACAAACCGTCGGGGTCGTTGGTGAAGATACCGAAGGCGTGTAAGTTGTACACGGCCAGAATCAGCGCGATGCTGGCCTTGGCCTCGTCGGGTACCGTAGGGCATCTAAAGAGGCATCTGATCGCACGCACCTTCCCCGCGGTGGTTTTATTTATGTGATATAGCATATATTGTTCATCGGGTAAGATCAGCTCTTCCTGAACCATGATGTCGACAGCCGCATCGACCCTCGTGATGTTGTCCAGGAAGCTGCCGTCTCTGACGGCACGATGGAACGTGGGCAGCGTGGAGCCGAGCGCGCGCTCGGCTGCATGGGTTAACTTGAACTGTGTCAGTTTTCGTTCTGCGGAGATATAGACATGTATATAACTAACAAGGTATTTGTCAAAGACGATGGTTATTGCAACGAAAAGAAATACAGTACCTGTCTTCCCCCTTGGTCCCAGGTCCAACAAGTCCTTGTACAAGTGGGGATTAGTGTCACGGACCGCTGACAGTAACACTTTGGCTCGCACCTGATCCTGCAAGCTGTATTCAACTAGGGCTCGTAGGCGATGCACATGGTTTTGTATTTCCATCATATCTGTTGTGTCTAGGGCCTCGTCCTCGTCCATGTATCTGTCAAAAATACTTTCGGTTAGGTGAGTGCACCGCTCTGCAATATCATGCTGCCAGGACCTGAGTTGTTCCACAGCCATAACGGTACCGTATGCAGCGATAGGAGTGTTTATACGTGAGTGGTAATGGGACAACTATATCAATAGCTACTCTCGATTACTCGTACAACTTTAGCACAGCTTTATCCGACAATGAAAGGGGTTATCACCAGATCCACACAGTGGCCGACCTAGACGCAGGAGCCAGCCGACCTGCAGCTCCGAGCCAGCCGACCTGCAGCACCAGGCCAGCCGACCTGCAGCTCCGAGCCAGCCGACCTGCAGCACCAGGCCAGCCGACCTGCAGCACCGAGCCAGCCGACCTGCAGCTCCGAGCCAGCCGACCTACAGCTCCGAGCCAGCCGACCTGCAGCGCAAAGCCAGCCGACCTGCAGCGCAAAGCCAGCCGACCTGCAGCACCGAGCCAGCCGACCTGCAGCGCAAAGCCACGAGAGTGTCCAACTGACAACTGCTCTCCCATAAGTACACCGCGCAATAATACAGCAAACCTAGCATTCTACAGTGTCTTCATATTCGGGTTGATGACAATGAACGTGGACAAACTGCAATCGTACAGACACAGCATCATCGACAGTTGCTGCTATGAACCTGTAATACACAAGGAGTTCATTCGTCATTACCCGGACACCGAGCTATCCAGGTCCCTCGAGACCCCAAACCCCATAACGCGAATCCGGGCACTCGTGGACTACTGTCTCGACACCGGAGAGCGTGCCGAGGCGTTGCTTAGTATATTACAGACTCACTGCATGCATTTGTATGCCTTGCTAGAAGCATAGGACCCCCGCATATAATAATATAGCAAACCTAGCATTCTAAAGCCTATCCACATTCGGGTTGACAACAATGAGCGTGTACAAACTGCAATCGTACAGGCATGACATCATCCAAGGTTGCTGGTGCTATGAACGTGTGATATACAAGGAATTCATTCGTCTTTGCCCGAACACCGAGCTATCCAGGGTCCTCGAGCCCCTAACGCCATAAGGCGAATCCGGGCACTCGTGGACTACTGTCTGGACAACGATGAGCACGCCGAGGCGTTGCTTCATATAGTACGGACTCACTGCAAGCATTTATACGCCTGGCTAGAAGAAAACGGCCCGAAAGGCCCCCTAGGTACCATTGATAAACGACGCACAACTTAAAGAAACAGGAGATGGTCTGTCGGTGTTATATGTGTTTCCTTTGTATCATGTCTTACGATTATGTTTTGTTTTTCCACTAGAGCGAAGCAAAACCACTCACACCTTAACCCCTGCAGCGATGCTCGCCTTGGGGTGGAAAGGGAAGCGACTCAACGGCGCTGAACTAATAGAGGACATGGAACTACTCCAGTTGTTATCCAGAGTCACCACAATCCAGGACGCCGTTGAGGACATGTGGGCAGAAGGCGTGATCCTGACCGAGGAATACGAAGAGCTTGTTCTCGCAACCAAGATGTCGTGTCAGGAAAACACCATTCGCACGATGCTTAGTGATCCAGACATACCAGTTGCTACAAAGCACAGTATTGGCCTGATACTCATGTCACATAACATGCACATATACGGACTGACGGACGAATGGAAAGGCTATAAAGTGTTTCGAGCTACAGACTCGTAGACTGCGCACCGTAACCAATGCACCAGTGAAATGTATATGTGTTGCTCTCGCTGTTAGTGTGAATGTGAATGTTGGCAACAGCAAATAAAGTCAATGTGACACATACAGGGTTTATGTGGTTTCTTTTATTAGTGTGATTCGATGTTTATGTTCACAAGTCACTCCATGTTACACAAAGGACAATCTTAGTAGGTTTATCATTGCTTTTCATAAGCACCGTAGCCGGTGTTGTCGTTGTTGTCTGTCACACACACACACACACATTGTAGCTCAAATGTGGACACGCTTCACTGAATCCCATTTCATCTCTGGCGTTCTGGATACCATAACAGAAAAGTCTTCCACTTCAAGGTGTCCTGGTTTTTTGTCACACCACAGCAGGCAGGTAGCTTGCTGCGATTCCGTCTCACGGAATACATCTCCTAAATGCAAAAGTCTTCCACTTCAAGGTGTCTTGGTTGGTGTCACACCACAGCAGGCAGGTAGCTTGCTGCGATTCCGTCTCACGGAATACATCTCCTAAACGAGGCACCACACTAAAGCGGTCATCCACCAACTCCCGTAGGTCTTTGTCGATCGCCGCGCTTATAAGTTTCCAGCGATTGTCTTCAAACCGGCAGTCGGAGTGGCGGTCTGCCTCTCCTGGTATCCAGCTGAGCGTGAAGTATTCTTTGTAAGCTTCCCACAACTGCTCAGTTAAGCGCTCTATATCCATCGTGTTGTCGTCCAGCAAAAGGGTCAACGTCCACCCTAAGTCAGCGGTGCGATCCACTTGCACGTACCACGCGCGGCAGATGCGATCCCTGTTCATGTAATATCTCAACCAAAAATGGCACAGCTGAAACCCGTCCGTGCTCAGCGCGCCCAGGTCTGCCACCTCCAAAAGCTGTATATACGGCAGTAACGCGTACAGTTTAGGCTTCTCGTCCGCGGTCATCTTGGTCAGCATTGAGCTGGAGCGCACGTGCCTTTTCATAATTCTGTCTAGACTCGGGTTGTAGAGTCTAGAGAGTTCGTCAATCTTAGAGTCGGGGAACGCCACCCTGGGATGGCGTATGGTCAGTCGATGAGTACCTGGCATTGTAAGAGACGGAATGCATGTAGTACGATGTGTGTGACGGTCTGTGTATATATACCCCACAGGAAACATAAACAACACATTTGACTACGACAGTGACACAAACGTACGAACCATCGAAATGTTACCCTTTGTGATTTTTAGTTTTGTGCCGTCAACTGATCAACGCCACGGACGATCCTGCTGTTGTCACAGCTGAGAGTGGTCAAGGGGTTGTGATTCTACCATGTCGATGTTCATACACGAGGACCGCCATTGCGGGTGTGCTGTGGAGGAGAACTGATCTGATGCGTGATGAATATGTTCTTCTGTATCGTGGTAAACAGTACTGCCCAGACTTCCAACACCCATCCTTTAAGCGCCGGGTGTATTTGCAAGACAGAGAAATGAACGAGGGAGACCTGTCTTTGATTCTGAAGAATGTGACATCGAACCGTACCCATTATACGGTGTTATTATTGTGTATTGTGTTTTGACCGTGAAATAACAATAAATGAAGGATGAACATACACAGAGTGTCGTTCGTTTTATTGCTTGCATTGTACACAGTTGACATTATGTTCGCGATCCATGGAATGACAGCACGGGCTACCACTGTAGAGCAAAGGCTTGTACAGTTTGAACGTCTTATCCCCTGTCATCTCGGTCAGCGTGGAGCTCAAGAGTACATGCGTTCTCAGGCGTGCTCACGGAAAAGCACGTATTATCACAGTACCCCTTCCAGCTACTCCTAGTTTATGTGCGGGTCACTGCGTCTCTCACGGCGAGCATGAAACATGGCAACAGTTATCTCCTTTATACTTGTCTTGTCACTGACACTAAGCGGACGCGTCGCTCTGTGTCAGCATAAGAATGACAAAGGTGGGTGTAAAATGGCCTTGTTCCCTCAGAACAACACACCAAACAACGAATGCATTGCTGTCCATGGGAGTCTTTACGAGAATGTGAATGTCACCCGCAGGTTCTCCACCCGGTCCGCACGTCAGATTGATTCTCGTGGGCAAGACCGGGTCTGGCAAGAGCACGTCTGGTAACACTATACTCGGCGATAGCAACGCTTTCAAGGAGGACATGTCACCCGAGTCCGTCACCGTTGGCTGTGTGAAGAAGGAGGTGGACAGAGACGGCGCCAAAGTCGTTGTGATCGACACTCCGGGGTTGTTTGACACAGCCAAAACACAATACGATGTGAAAAGAAAGATCGAGGAGTGTGTCGAACAGTCGGTACCCGGACCGCACGGATTCCTTTTGGTAATCAGCCTAAAGTCTAGGTTCACACAAGAGGAGCGGAGCAGCATAAAGTGGATTCGAGACAACTTCGGAGAAGACGCTTTCACGTACACCTTGGTCTTGTTTACACACGGTGACTTGCTAAAGGGTAAATCGGTGAGAGACTACGTGAAGGAAAGCAAAGAGCTACAAAGAGTGATAAACCAGTGTGGCGGAAGGTACCACACGCTGAGCAACACTCAGAGAGTAAACCAAACCCAAGTGGATACTCTGTTGAGTAAAATAGAGGACATGGTAGAATTCAACGGAGGTGAGCACTACAGCAACGATATGTACAAGGCAGCTCAGAAGAAACTCGAAAGAGACACGGAGCGTAAGAGGAAAGAGCAAGACCAAATGCGAAAAGAGCACGAAGAGATGATTAAGACAAGGGAATGGTGTAGATTCTTCGGCCTTACGTCTGTGGGATTATTTGGAGCAGGAGCATACTTGTCCTCTTATGTGCTAATGGGGATCGGTGGGGCGCTTGGGTATTCTCAGTTTAATTGTTCTGTGGTCATGTTCAGTTAGGTAGGCTAGCTACATTAGGTAGTTTGCCATCATACACAAGATTGTTTTGACAGAACTGTTTATGAAGACAGTGTGCTGAGAATCGGTGTTCTTCACCAAATGGATATGCAAGATAACGACCGATATTAGGAGTCTGTTTCTGTCCTCGTTGTGTGGATCATGTGGTATCTGTGCAGTACAATAAAGGTGGAAACATGCTGTTATTGTGTGGTGTTTTACACTGTTACTGTGTGGTTTTTTACACCGTTCCATTTTTGTCGAAACACAGTCATACACTGAACTGGGTTTGATTCCTTTATACACCAAATGTCAAATGAAAACTCCGTACAAGATCACAGTGTACGTTTGTTTATTCACGAATACAGCAGCACGTTGAGGTTACATATACAGTTTTATATCACAAGTAAAATAGACTTATTGTGGTGGTGGTTTATACAAAAATATATACACACTGTATGAAAAGAGCATGAAATATCCCCTTTGTCCCCCCCTGTCAGCAACGCCTAGGCATTATGTCCGGTACTTGCTCAGCTAAAAACTCGTCTGGGTAGAGCTGAACGTTTTGAAGCTTGAGCTTTAGCAACTTGACAGCACTCGGAGATATACCCTTTATGTTGAAAATCGGGGTTATGCGTACCCTCAGAGGGTACGGGTTCATCTTGAGCGTGCTCTCCCACTCGTCCTCTCCCCCAAGGTCGTTCCCTCCTATCTGCACATATTGAGACTGTCTGGATATAGACGACAGTGCCTTCTTCTGATACTCTGACAGCCCTTCTGTGTTACATCGTGACGTGCTACCACCAGCGCTAGCTCCTACACCAAAGCCAGAGACTTCGACTTTTGCTCCCTTCTCTCTGCAGCGCTCAGCAGCATCGTTCAAGCTGTCCTCAGCGTCCTTGTTGCAGGTCGAGAACACCTCAAACGAGCTGTAATATCCGCCAACCTCCACTGAGCTTACGAACCCGTAGCCCCAAGTGTTGAGGAACTCATCGATGTATCCGTCCGTGAAGAATGACACGGTACCACGGGCCATCGACATACTACCCCTTGGCGAACCCTGCAAACGTACGGCCATAAAAGGCGACGGGAATTGTTTCTTTCGTGCCATCAGTCAAGTTCTCTCCGGGACCGAAGATAACCACGAGACGATTAGAGCGGCGCTCGTGTCACACATGCGACTGACAGACTACAAGTATGTCCAAGAGAGTGGCATGGATCGCGTTGGGGTGTGGGCTACCGAGGTTGAGATAGAAGCATTGGCAGCTATGCTATCCACTAGAATATACACCTATTACCATGGTCGGTGGCTAAGAACTTCTCATGGGGGGGTCTGGAAGGGGGGTATTTATCTCAATAACGTCGGCTGTCACTATGAACCAGTGTTATGCACGAAGTCGCCGTGCAGTGAGGTTTGCAGCAGGTGCGATCGCGGCGCGCGTCCGCCTATTTATGTGGACGTGCCACAACTACCGGACTACCACGGACAGGCAGACCGCTGCCAGGGACACCCGTCCGTTGAGTTTGACGACGAAGCCCTCGGCGAGAGCTCGGACTACCACGAACAGGCGCAGGCTGACTACAACAAATACTTGCCCGTCGACGGCGACGAGCGACTCGACCCACAGTACAACAGGACTGTGAGACTGTGGACATTGCTCGCCGAAACATGGCATGCCTTCATAGCATACGCCGATGAGGGCTGGTGGGGCGATGTCTCTTTGGCCACTGTCGTATCCTGCATGGATCTCAGTGCGGACGGTGACATCGCTATCACGGCTGCGCTATCGAGCGACCCGGGGATTGTGTGCTCTGTGACCGTGCGAGCGTTCCCTTCCATGGTCACCCATAACGTGGTTCTCTCCGGCTGCAGATTTCAATGTGACACAGTCTCTAATGAAACATTTTCATCTCCCATAACATGCGTGCATCACATTGTCTCGAGCGTAACCCGTCCCGTTATACTGGCACGACCTAATGGCCTTAACGACGCCCGACCCTTGTCGGTAGTGTCGACGACACGCAGCCGAGCTGACCGAAAGTTGCCTGTCAGGTTGTTCGGGGCGCCGTGCCGCGAGACCTCCGACTGTTGGCTGGAGGACCTTCCGTATCAGCCCGTCTCCCTGACAAGGATGATCGAAGACATGAGGAGCCTAACGGATTCGCCGATATGGTTTCGGCTGGCGTATGGAGAAGAGACAGATTGTGTTACGCCAGACTGCATCGTAGGCAACCTACGGAAAACCGATCCGCGCTCTGGGGTTGTTGTGTATAACCTAAGCAGGAATGTCCCCGGCTACCTATTTGACATAGTTACGGCCGAAAGAACATGGTTCGTGACATTCAGTCAACACCTGGGTTATGTACTAACCAAAGATGGGCCCAGCATGTGTTTTCGGGCTATGGACTCCCTTATGTCTTACGTGCACAGATATCAACACGTATTGTTTGTGAGCGAGACCGAGCTGTTTCTAGACTGACAGTGACAAATAAAGCAATGCGTTACACAGAAAGAACTACAGAGACACCACTGTTCATTGACATGTGTATTTGTTTTATTTGGTGTACAACACAACCGTTTTCATGTGACAATAAACGTACGTGAACATAATAATGTGTAAAACTGTGTGATTCGTTCAACATAACAACACCAAAGTTCTCGCTTTCACTAGCGATACAATGCAGAGGGTCGTCTGTAGAAGAAAGTCCTCCACGTGTGTAGGTCCATGTCACCACGCATGTCGAACGTCAAGGGTGTTCTTCTCAACAGCACCTGGGGAATGAGCTGGGGAATGAGCTGGGCGCCGTTGACTAGGCCGTAATGTTGAGCTTCGTCTTCTGTCACGTCGGCCGACTGGTGCTGTGCCAACAGTCCGTTGTACACTTCACGAACGGTGGAGCCGTATATCGTCGTAACACCGATAGATCCTGACACCAGACCGATGTTCGGGCAGGGGCTCTCCAGTAGCACCTTGACATTAGGCGTCACGCTGTCCACTATCGCGAAACTGTCTGCGTAGTCGCTCATCGCTTGATACAGAGACGTCAAGTATTTCATGAGCGAATGCGGAATCACAATTCTTCCTTGGTAGCGGTCTCGAGGTGGAAAGTCAGTCGAGAACGCACCGTCAGGTAGTCCGCAGTCCGATCTAGTTAGTTCCGTCAGAATGCTCAGATTGTCGGCGCAAGCGCATCGGATCAGGGTCATGATGTCGCACAAAGCACGATATGTCCGATCTTGCACAGTCCGAGCCGAGGGCATGCAAACGTATGTGTCTTCGCACTCTGGAAATGCAAACGACGACCCCGCGTCGTTTTGAGTGTACACTACGCTTCGGCGACCACATAAGTCACAATGCACGTTGAACTCGTTAGCAGTTGAGGCCATTAAGATGTCTAAAGCCCCCCTAGCTTTATCCGCAACCCAAAGACTCTCCGACATCATGAATCGTAATACATTTAGAGCAGCCTGTTTATTCTCATCCTCGTAGACTGATAGCGCACGACTGAACGGTTCACGGTCGGTCCCGGCTATCTTGACGCAACACCGACCGTCGGAGTGGTCCTTGTTTACACTGCAGGCTTCTTGTGCACCGAGGTCTACGAGCCACTTAGACGAATGTCTGTTGGGATCGTACGTGATGACCCTTGTCTTGTTTCCGTTTAACACTGCAAATTTCACAGGCACCTGCTTCCAGTCCCCTTGACTGTATGCCGTAACGGTCATCGAATCGATGGTAAACAGAGCACTGTGACCGGCGAGCTGAATCAGGTCCGCTAGATCGACGGTGAAGACGGTCGGCTGGTTGGCCTCTGTTTGGTTCTTCATAGTGTGAGAGAAAACGTAGTCGGTGTGGCTGAACGCCATGGCGCTGATGTCTTCAGGTCTCGCTGGCCCGAGATGAATGTGACCGCGCCTGGCGGTGATACTGTATATATAATACAATCAGCTATGCCGACGTGTGTGCACGAAGACCACGGTGGCGCCGATCAATCATGGCGTGTCATGCTTCTGCTTCCAAAGCCAAGGCTTTTTGTTTACACAGCGCCCGATCGTACGCGTCTTGTCCGGACCGTACACATGAGCAAAGACCGCCTGCACGGGCACGTCGTTGGCCAACAGGTCCCTGTAGAAATTCTTACAGCCCGTGCAATGGTACGAGACCTGTTTGGTCTCAAACGGCACACCCGGTCGTCTGTCGCTCTTGTCGAGGGTTTTCACAGTGAGCCACTTTGTCTTTTTGAATCCGTCGATCCACATCGCCATGGCCGTCTCGTCGGCCATGGAGTACGGCATGATACAGAGAGTGTTCGATGGGCATAGTGTGTCAGTGGACCGCGTGAATGCACCGGGATTCAGTATCTGTAGCATGAGCGTGGTTTGGTAGAGCAGACCCGCCAGGTCCACCAGGGGTCTTTCGTGTAACTCGTTCCTCGAGACGTACAGTTCTCCAGTCTCAGACGCAATCCCGGCTTCGTGTAGCACGGCAACAGGTAGCGATATCGATATCTTCTCACCGGGGTGGGTTTGCGTGCGTGTAGTCGAAATCGCACCTTGTCTCATCAGTGCAGACAACGACTCCCCCAGCTTACGGCACATGTTACTGTACACGGCTGCCGGACGGAGTGTCATGTCGCCGACCACGACGTTCACGCACGCTGTCAGTTTTTCACCCCGAAGCCGACTCACGTGCTGCCGGTTTAACATGATCCCGTCCAGTTCGTGCTCTCCGCACGCCGGTATCATGTGCTCGGGACAAGTGTTCATGATACAGTTGAAGGCAGCGTTTGCCCTTTTCAGGCGGTCCTTGATACAGCAAATCGACAGAAGCAACCGGGTCTTGCAGTCTTCCGCAACCTGCTTTTCGGAGTTGTCGCTGTACATGTGTCTAGGTAGACAAAAGTCTATTATGCAGTGCGCAATCAGTTTCGCCGCCCGATTCACCAAAGACCGATCGGCTGAATGGGCCAGTATGACTTTTGAGTTGGCGTAGCATTTGTTACCCAGCTGGTAGGGATGGTCAATCAAGCAACTGTCGGCCCTAGACCCAGAATCCATGTGTGTAGAAGGGGAACCCGTTTGAGTGTCATCATCTCGTAGAGTAGACTCTACGGCGCCGGCAGTGATTTCGCACAACAAGGAACCGCCGAACATGACTGTCAAACAGCCCGACGTGGCCTGCAAAGCCACCGGGTATCTGTAAAACGTGGCTTCGCACGGGTTGCATTTGTGAAACTCGTAGCATTCTACCGGTTTCACAGAGAGGCCGGTGATGCGCTGCAGCCATGTCTTCGTGAGTTCAACGTACGTCGTTTTGACGTTCGAGTTGCCGACTTTCAGGCGAGCCAGCGTGTGTTGGCTAAAGTGTTTGTTTTTAGCGGATTTGATCAACGTGCTCCAGGGGAACAACCCTAAGCCCATTTTAGATGCGATCATTTCAGACGCCCTAGCAGCGAGCAGGTCTCTCAGGATACTTTCCTTTCTGGAAAACATGTGATTCATGCAGTAAACCCCGTCCTTGTACAAACTCAAGCAGTACACCGTGCGTCTTGCATCCTCGAGCTGCGTGTTTTCCAACTTGACCAAGACCGCACTTTGACCCCCCGTCAACTGGAGCGTATCGACGGATACGACTCGGTGTGGCGTTAGAAACGACGAGGCCTGACTGAGTTCGGCCCATCTACTCGACTCGTCGAACGTGGGCTCCTGTTTCATGTACAGTATTTCGTCTCCGGCTTGAAGCCGATGCCACGGTGAAGTTGAAAAACACGACACTTGATCGGGTTCCAATTTGACGCAGTCCCCTTTCATCACGCATGATATGAACGTATCCGTGACAGCAGAGTCGCAGGGGGATCGCATGCTTTTGAACGCGGCCAGTCCCCTCACCTTAACCGAGATAGAGGAGAGTTGCTCACCCAGCCCGTCCACCGTGTGCGTCAAGGCCAGATATGTCTTCTTTGCAACATGACAATATATGGAGCAACTGTTTTCATATTCTAGTTTCACCCGTCTGTCTTTCACAAACGCCTCGGTGACAGGAACGCGAGCGTCTGCGCCAGGGACTCTCGCGAGATACACAGGGTAACCTTCGTAGGTGAGATCGCCCTGCGGGTCGCGCTGGAGCTTTTCGTGCTTGTTGCCACGGCCGATCACGTACATTCGCTTCAAAACATCTTCCACCAGCGCCACGTGTACATACTGCAGGAAATCGGGCACCTGCTCTCCGACTCGCTTCAGCTTCGAACGCATGGCTTCCTGGGCCTTGTAGGCAAACTGTCGAAGCGAGGCCTTTCGTTGCTGAGAGTTCATTTCTCTGTCACGCACGGTGTCCGGCACGTCGATCTCGACCGAGTCCCCGGGTCCGTAACCCACGGCTACCATTACGCTATCCGTGTCGCCGTACACCACGGGGCATTTGTGACGGTAGAACTCCGACACGCAGTTGTTTACAACAGCGATCTGTTGCCTTCCGTGGCCAGATATCAGAGGCCCACAGGGGTACGGAGCGGTTCCGTAAAAGGAATTGGCCATAACCTTACATTCTCCTTCTTGCAACTTGAAGTATATTCGCTCTGCGTCGCCGACCGCGGGGTCCTTAAGTTTTGTTTTGAACGCCGAGCATTGGTTCAGGTAATACTCCACCGACGAGGCGAACACCCCGGGCGCCCTGATGTACGAGCCGGTGCTCTCGTCGTACTTGAGAATCAGAGAGGCGTACTCGTGCCCTTCGGCTTCCCAGCTGTAGCAAATCCAGCCCGATAGATCGTGAGGGAAATGGACCGGGGGCCACGGTACGGTCGTTTCAGGCGATATGTTGAGCGCGCACATGATGGAAGGGTACATGCCCGCAAAGTCAAAGGACAACTCCAATCCCATACCCGGACCCGAGTAATGTAGACCGGTGAGAGGTTCGCACACGGCGTCCCCTTTCCAGGTCTCGCCGTCTCCGTCGGACACTTGCGATTTGGGGTCCCATCTCAGTCTCGCTTGCTGTTCGCCGCCGACCGGCCCCGCTTTCACTCGAAGAGTGTCGAGCGTGAACTTCAGTTGTGGCATCTGCACCGAATGGATACTCTGTACGAAACCGCTAAACATGTCCCCTCTGCCGTGAACCACGACGTCTATATTGAGCGTAGTCCTGCATCGATGGAACAGAGCGGACACCGGTTTGAGCACCTTGGCCAATCTACAGCACAACTGCGAATCGACCAAGTTGTACACAAGCACCGCGAACAGACTTTTGCCACCCATGCTTATCATCTCGTCCATTTTGTCGTAGCTCACGTCCGCCACCTTGTACAGTTTTCTCGGGTCTTTGGGCGGTTTCTTGTGTATCTCTCTGACTTTCGCGACGACGTACGGCGCGACGTCGTTGAGTTTCATGCTGGTACACGCGTACTTGATATCCCTCGTGCCGGCCATTCTGTACAGGTCGATCACGTTCATGCCACAGCTGTTCATTTTGAAGTGGCCCAGTTTGGCTTTGTCTTTGTTGAACGTTTCCACGTGCGTCGCTATCTGTCTCAGTTTGTATTCGGTCAACGTGCCGCTGGAAAGCACGGAGCCCACGTTTTTCAACATCTCCCTGTACATGTCCAGAAACCGTACGTTTTCAAACTGAAACACAGGCTCCGCGTCTGCGCTGAGCGCTCTCGTGACAAACAGGCCTGTCCACATTCGTTTGAGTTTCTCACATCGCTGTCTGGCACTCGGCTCTAGCGTTTTCAGGTAACTGGGATCCGCGTAGAAGTGCACGCGTTGGTTCAGCACGCGTATGTCGAACTCGGCGTTGTACACGTACAACAGTTCTACGCGGTGGGTTCGTAATATGGATATCATTCTCTCCAACAGCGCGAGTTCCCCTCCGCAAGCGTGAAACTCCACTCGACTCACATCGTCTATACCGGCCGTTTTGGCCATGTCGAGATCGAGTTCGGGGTGAGGACATAGCGCGGCCTTCTTTTTGTTGTACGCCACCAGTAACTTTTTCCTGTGACCCCCGTACGCCTTGGGCACGTGTGAGTTTAGGATCACGATGGAAACGCACGTTATCTCGTGCTGTTGCCCCGGCATGTCCGAAGACAGGCTGGGGATGGACACGCGTTTAACGTGCTGAGGAAACTGTTTTTGCTGTTCCTTTAGATTCGACACCATCCTATTGCGGCATGTAGTCATGTCGTCCACTGTACCCTCTGTGCAGTAAGGGAACCTGTACGCGAACGAGTTCGATCGGACCGCAGGATCCCGGTGAGCCCCGGCAAACACGGTCTCAATGTCCAGACAGGCCGCTTTGTAGAAATGATTCACGTGAGAGGCGTCGAACGCTCTAGCCTCGATCTCCGAAGCTCGGTGGTCGTAGACGAGATCTCTCGGGGACACGGTGCGATTAAGTTTGCCGACCGGAATGTAATACATTCTTCCAAACATTACATCTGAGCAAAGCGCCGGTGTGTTGCCATCCCTGGCTAGGTAGTAGCCCTGGTCGGGACTGAAATCCCCAAACGTCAGCGCGCCTCGTACAAGTTTCATGTACGCAGACGCCCGCGCCACGGATTTCAAAGGAAAGACAGCGGCGTTCACTTTCCGCTTGATGTCTTCGTGCGAGACGCTGATGAAAATGGGCTCCGCTGCAAAATGCCTGGACCATGTAGCTTTCACCGCGTTCCAATTTTTGCTGTCATCCGCATCCATCTCTAGGTCGTAACCCACCACGGGTGCCATCTCGGTCACTTCCAAATTGACAGTAGTGTACAGTGGCACGTTTTCGCATTGCGACCGAATCACCAGTCCCCTGCACAGCAACGATTCTTTGTGATAAAATATCGACTTCAGTAACACTCCGACTACTGTCGGTTCGCAATCGACGTCGACGCTTCTACGCTGGGGATATATGTCTGGAAAATAGTCGACAAACGGCAGCGGCTTGTCCATACTCTCTTTGTTAACACTAACACCTTGTATGTCTGTGATGTGTGACAGCTGTGCCGGATTGCAACCTTTGTAGTAGTACCACAAAGCCTGTGGCCACCGACCCTGAAACGATTCAATTTAAAGACACCCCCTCCCCCACCATGACCTGTAACCCCCTATGCTAAATAATACCGTGATGGCCACCAGCTATCGGTGTGGGTTTCGTGAGCGTGGAATAAACGACACGGATACCACAATCAAGGTTTACACTTTTATTGTAGACACAACATATGTATACTGCTGCATTATATATGGCGTTATACAGTAGAGGTAAACACAAGTGGATCAGTTGGATCGTCTTCCACAGCGGGTTGTTCTAGGAATCCAAGTTGCATAATCACTCCAGTTACTCCAGAACTTTTGCGTGAAAACGCCAGGGTCGACCAACGTGGAAGGGTTGTCCCATGGTATCATCCTTGTTCTCACCCTATACGCCTTACGTGGATGAAGATCCCAAATGGTCGTTTTGCACAATGCACCTCGTGTACACATGACCTGTTTGGTGTTCGCTACAATCACCGTGTCGCCAGGATGAGGCAGCTCCGTTGACCACTCCACTTCGATTTTGAAGCGCGACACAGCGTGATGTGTAAGGGTGCCAATGGTAACCGTGAGTTCACACGCTCGGGGCGTAGGAGGCGGATTTAATCTCGTGTAACACGCTGGGTTGTAGTTGTCGACCGTGGCTTGAACGACGTTGTCGCGGATCGTGTTTACGGTCCATCTCTGCCTGTGATTGAAAATGCGTCGTTGTGGAAATTGCATGGTGCAAGTCATACTGCCGTCAGTGGCTTTAGTCAACACACAGCTTGCCCGATAATCTTTGCCAGGACTTGCCATCGTGATGCTGGTGTTCTCCGGGGCTTCGTCCGCAGAACAATAGATCCTGTAGTCGTAGTCATTTACGCAGCGTAAGCCGTAGGGCAATGGTGGACAATATGTGACGAACGGACAGTCGTCGTGAGAGGGATGGAAACTTTCTCCTAGATAAAAATATCCGTTAGCGGCGACCAACTGTGAAGACCACAGGAAGATAGCCGTAAAGGCTAAGAAAGACACCATGTTTCACGCAAACACAGCACCGGTCGCCTGGTTTGTACAATGACGAGCGGAATTGGAATTCTGAAAGTCCAGGTTCGCTCTTTTGCTCCTTGGTATGTGGCGGCTAACACACTTCAGTCTCAATATAACAACCACCAAGAAAGCAGAATCGTCCCCACGAAGGCCAGCACTTCCCTCGCCGACCTGCGGGTCAGGAGCCGCCGACCTGCAGCACTTCCCTCGCCGACCTGCAGCACTTCCCTCGCCGACCTGCGGGTCGGGAGCCGCCGACCTGCAGCACTTCCTTCGCCGACCTGCGGGTCGGGAGCCGCCGACCTGCAGCACTTCCTTCGCCGACCTGCGGGTCGGGAGCCGCCGACCTGCAGCACTTCCCTCGCCGACCTGCGGGTTGGGAGCGGTCGACCTGCAACACATGTGCACTGGAATGGTGCCTGCTGTCCCACATGTTGGTGGCGCTAGGGGTCACGCATGATAATTTAAAAAGCTGTGCTCAACACAAACATGTTCTAATTCAACCAACATTTCCCTGTTTTTTATTTTGTAGCATCTTTCAAAATACACAGAGACACTATATTAATCCTTCTGATACAGCAGTTAAACATCACCAAATGCAATCAACGCTACCACATCGCATATCAACAGAACGTAATTACTTTGTGACACGTCGATCCCACGATAGACACTACCGATGAGGAGGACACTAGCGACCAGGAGGACACTGCTCCTCTGGGTACTGGTGTTGTCACCGACGTCGGCAAGTCGCCTAAGATCCCCCAAGTGTCCAAGTCACACTTAAGATGCCCGGGTAAGCCAGAAATATCCTGTACTATAGTCCGGCAGCCCGAAGGTCCCATCTTCATTGCCACCAGCTGCTGGGATGTGGAAACTGGAGACGGAGAGACAATAAGCATGATGCCCGAAAACCACGATGAGGCTGAGTATGTGTTTCCTTTATGTCACACGGAACAACTACCTGGCCTGGTGGCTGTTGTTCACAAGTGGTTGGAAACAGACTACCAGAAAATGGGCCTGTTAGTCACATGCAACGTGCCGAGCAAGATACAGCTAATACCCACGCCCATTGAAGCGCTGGGTTATCGGTATACCCTTGGCACCATATACATCGAATGGCCCATACCCATCGACCCAACAGAAATGTGGCAGACCTGGTATGAGGATACAGTTGTGTCTGTTGAACCACAGTACGGATGCCGAGACTCAATGATCAAGTGTCCCCACAGTAAGAGACACTGTCCCATCAAAAAGGGTCCTAAAGCATAGTATAGACAGTGAAATGTGATATTGGCAACAACGAGAGCTCTGCATTAGATACTCATCACCGCTTCAATGTCTGCTGTTTTGCTGTGCATGTAACAATTAAAAAAAAACAGATTCAACTCTACACTGGGTCTTTCTGTTTCCTTCTCATACCCCCGGCCTGAGTTTATTATATATCTCAAGCTGTCTTTTCGAATACACGCACACACACACACACACACACACACACACACACACACACACACACACACGTGATAGTGTGTATCCAATATATGTAGTAAATGGGCTATCCTTTGTTTAATGTTAGAATAATAAACATGTTGCACCCCAACAGTTTTTGTGTGTGTTGGTGTCCTGTAGCAGTCCACGGAACATACAATGTTCTAGGTCAGCTGCTCCCGACCCACAGGTCGGCTGCTCCCATGCTCTGGTTCGGGCCAGCAACTTCATGGGTGTACCCGATATATTACTAAGTTGTGCTAAACACAAACGCGTTGGAATCCGAACTGTTTTTCACTGTCTTTTATTTGTTGGTATGGTTTCTAAACACACACACACACTATATTAATTGTTCTGATACAGCAATTGGAGCAGTACTAAATACAATCTCCGTTAGCACATATTTGTGTATAGTCGCAGAAAGTAGCTGCCCTGCAATACGTACATTCAGAGTGCTTAGGTGAACCAAAGGGATCTGTAGCTCGATCACACCACTGGAGCGACCATGTCTTTGAGTATCGCAAACCGTAAGCGCACAAACGCGCAGCCCGTGGACGACGTGACCGGGGACCTGTTGCCACCCAAGAAAACCTTGCGAACAGCAACGTTAGGCCGACGGGATTGGGACACTGGAAATGCCTTTACCATCACTTACGATGTCATAGGAGGTCTCCCCTGTGTGACGTTCGTGAGTACGCATCCAACCGTGAATTCTGGCCATACGGTTCTACTCGCGGTTGACAGCGCTGGTGAGCAGCTGTTTGCCGATAAAGTGGTCATCCCGCTCAGGGTCTTTCTGGATTTACTGCACATGCACCTCACGCATAATGAAGACAAATATCTGTACTTGTACACCGATGCATTTCCTAGTACGGAAGACCCCGATGTTGTTGTACAGGACATGCCTGCTAGCTATGCGGATGTAGGTTGTTACCACATGGTGGCAATACATGGTCCGACTGAGGATGAGGACGAGGAGGAGGATGAGGACGACGATGAGGAGGAAGACCCCAACGGCAACATCGCAGAACGCATACGCATCCCTCAGGATAGAGAGGGAAATGACAACAACTGGCCTAAGATCCCCGAAGTGTCAAAGGAACACTTAATATACACCGGTATTCCAGGCGTATGTTGTTCTATAGTCAGACAGCCTAGAGGCCCACTCTTTCTTACCACCTGTCACTGGCACATTCGAAATGAGGATGGAGAGAAAACAACCATGATGGCCACGGACTGTGAGGAGACGGAGTATGTGTTTCCTTTATGTCACACTGAACAACTACCGGGCCTGGTGGCTGTTATTCACCAGTGGTTGAAAGGAGACTACCAGAAACTGGGCCTGTTAATCACGTGCAACGTACCGAGCAACATGACGCTAATACCCAAGCCCATTGAAGCGCTGGGTTATAAGTATACCCTCGCCGTTATAGACCAGCACTGGCCCCTGCTCTCCAAGCCAAGGGATTTGTGGCACACGTCGTACGAGGGTACAGCTTTGTCTGTCGAACCAGAGTACGGCATATGCCGTACCGCAATGATCAAGTGTCCCCACAGCAAGAGACATTGTCAGATCAAGAAGCGTCGTTAACATAGGAGATATTGAAATGCGACACCGTTGTCGACAACAATGAGAGTTATGTATTAGGGATACGTGTCACGGCTTCAATGTCTGTGCTGTTTTTGTGCATGTAACAATTAAAAACAAAAACAGATTCAACTCTACACTGTGTCTTTGTGTTTCCTTGTCATACCCGCGGTCTGAGGTTATTATATATGTCAAAGCGTTCTTTCTAAACACACACACACGCAAGCAGACACACACACACACGGATATCTATCTGTGTATACAGCAGAGATTACCACCAGACCGCACTAGAGATCCACATGGCGACATTAAAGCGCAAGAATGACGACGACAAGGACACATCGGAGTGTAACACCACTCCAAAACGACAGAAAACACAGCAAGATCCACCGGACACCGTCGACCGACACCCGTGGGTATATGTTGATATAGGACCCAGCGAGTGGAAGACCGGACATTCTTTTACCGTTCAGTACATCACACCGACAACTGGTGTGCCGTGTCTGAAATTCACCTCCCTCACAGAGTCCGTCTCGGAGAGTTGGCCTTGCAAAGTGCACGCCGAGGCGCCCCTGGGGTATTTTGCAAAAGTGCTATGTATGCCGCTGAGAGGAGTCTTGGATTTACTACATGTGCTCCTAACAGGGAATATAGAGTTGGTCGACCACGTTGGTTACGACGGCGCTTTCCCTAAACCCGATATGCACAGTGACGGCTGTTACTTTAACCTAGCGGCAATTGCCTCTAGGTTAACTGGTATGACGGTCCCAGAGCGCATGAACATCTCGGCAAAACACGGCGATATCTCACGGCGTGTAACCGGATACTGGGGCGTGTACAAGCAACCTAAAGGCCCTGTGTTCATCAGCAGTGACACATGGGTTGACTGGGAAAACGAGCCGCTAGAGTACGGGGAGAATACTGCAATCGAAGATCCAGTGTTAAAACCGCTCATGGGTGACGCTCAGGCCTGCGAAGACTGTGGGTTCGAGGAAGACTGTTGTGAACTGGTAAACGAGCACGACTGCGATCTAGAATGCGGCGATGCAGACTACGAGGCCGACAGCCACCGCAATGATACAGACAGTGACATACAGTACGACGAAGAAGACGACAGTGGCATACAGTACGATGAAGAAGAAGAAGAAGAAGAAGAAGAAGACGATCATGACATTCAGTCCGATGACACAGGCGACGACGATCCCACCGAGGAGTCTGTGTTTCCCTTGTGTCACAGCGAGCAACTACCAAGACTGATAACCGTTATACACACGTGGTTGGAAGACATGGACCACAAAGCTCGAGGTCTTCTGGTGCGCTGTAAAGTACCGGAGCGTATAACACTTGTCCCACAGCCCACAAAGGAAGCTGGTTACGAATACACACCGTTCAATTGTGCTGTGCACTGGGTACATTTGACGGACGACGAAGTTGCGGCCATGAATACGGTCACCTACAACGGTATATGACAGAGCAACGGCTCACTTGTCAAATGTGATGACGACGATGATGATTTCAATGTACTTGCTTGGCCATACTAGTGTTCACTTAACAGTGTTTCAGTGTCTTTTATTTTGTGTAATTGGGTAAGCGGATGAATAAAGAGAACGTGACCATAACTCCCATTGTCTCTTATCTCTTGCTTGCTAATATCATTCAGTGTAATAACTGCTGGAATCACAGGCACATGGACAAAAACTTGGGCAACAATCAGAGTTGACGTTAAATTTTATTGGGGTTCACTATTACCGTCGCATACAGACTTTTGTAGCATACATTCAGAAAGGCAGCTGTTACATACAGTCAGACAATATCATCACCGTCGTACTTTATGTTTGTCTTATCGGGTAGCCACAGGCGAGATGCGGGCGCTTTGTAGCGAGGATCGTTGGTGTCACACCAGAGCATGCATTCTCCGTGTTGTAAGTGGGTACGATACACATCGCCCAGAGTGGGTAGTTTGCCCAAACGACCCTCTATGAGATTGTCAAAGTCCTCCGGGTTTTCACGGATCAGTCGCACCCTGCTTTCCTCGAACTCCCGGTCCCCGTACAGCCGTGTCACATCGTACGCCGTGGCCTTCGTGACCCCTTGGGGTAACCAGCTGCGACTAAAGTAGTCCTTGTAGGCTCGCCACAGGGTCTCCACGAAACGCTCCGCGTCGACCTCGGTCTTGTCGACATCTGCCAGCACCACGTGGAGCCGCCAACAGCCATTGGGACTTCGGTCCACCTGCATATACCACCGGCCCCAATCCACAGCGCAACTCAGGCGATAGTGCATCCAGAACTCCGCCATGTGGAACCCGAGCAGGCTCTCGGTGTTCAAGTCGGCCACAGACAGAAAGTAGTCAATGTAATGACCTCCTTGACAAAAGTCTAGCTCCTCACCCGTGAATTTCTCTCTGATCTCGGTGTGTAGAACGTGTAATGCCATTATATCGTCCGAGCCTTTGTTTGTGAATCGAGATTGTGTGTCCACCTTTCCAGCACGTAATACGGCCTCCGGGTGGGAGAGTGTAATGTGGTAAGCTGAAGGCATTGTGTTCTGGTGAATCGGGTGGATCTGCGAGTCCTCTTCTAAATAACTTGAGGTTTTATATCTGACAGCCTAAGTCTGGGTCGGTAGCGCGACGTGGGCGTTATACGGAAAGAAGTGTTGTGAGGCCTAGGACTGCGAGGAATGCAATGTGTGGTGTTTGCGTTTCTCCGACAGAGTTATATTGCACCGTGGGATGTTCTTCGACAGAGTTATATTGCACCGTGAGACTTACTGTGCTTTGAATTTCGGGGGTTTCGTCTAGAGACTGCGATCCACAGTTATATGTGATTAAGCAGACATATACCCCTGTGTCACTAACAGTGAGGTTTTTTAATATCACGCCGACGTTTCCGTGTTGTAAGTTGGGGTCCTGGAGCTGTACTCTTGTTTTGTACGATTCTTTCTGGTATGCATCGTACGTCCTGTCGTTTCTGTAAAGGAGAACATAATTGCCATGCTGGGGCGTAGTCCCAGAAATAAACCACTCTAACAGAGCGATCCTACAGCTCAGTGTAGTCCAACAAGGAAGAATGGCATCCTCTCCGGGTTGCCGTTGAAGCACTGTGGGAACAAGGCAAGCGACAGTGTTAGCTTTTGTCAATGTGCGACCGTGAAAGCATTTCACACACATTGACGAAGGATGAAACGTACCTGCACCAGAAGCAAAAGTAACAAGTGTACACAAGCAAAGACATCTGAGAGTATCCATCGACAGTCTAATCGTAAATCATAAATGGCTTAGCCGGGATACTAGTATTTGAAATTGCCAGAAAGTGAGGCTGATTTATAGACTCACGCTCTCACTCCAAACCTCACCGACTGACGTACATCTGTCTCCTAGTGAGAGGGTTTTATATTGACACCCACCACCTTCATAATATTACGATTGACAATTAAATATATATACAGGCGACACGCAGTAGGCTCTATGAGTGCATATGTGTTGAAGAAAAACAGACACTGTATGAGAACTGTTATGGTTTAGGGTTGTATTTATTTCATAACAACATGACAAATCGTGTAAACTACATAGACAGTGGCATCACAACACACATCATCAGCATCGGTATCATCATTATCATAGCAAGAAGGAGTATTCCGGTTAGTCAGAGTCGTCGTATCCGCAGTCTGCGTCGCTGTCATCCACCACGGACAATTCCGCAGGCGTACAATCTTCTGTCTCGCCGTAGCTATCGCGGGCCACGCTGCTATCCGAAACATGTGCAATCTTGCTACTCTTGTTACCACCGGAGAGCGAGTTGGCGGGTTCTTCCTCGTCCCTGTCCTTTCTCTTCAAAGAATATTCCGCCCGACGGTTGTCGTTTCGATCGGCCTCCTCCCGTGCGCGCGTCGACGTCTGCGACGCAGGGGACGGGCTCGGCTTCTTGGCCGAAGCCGAGGGCAACGAAAACAGACCGGTCACTTGGATGTGTTTCTTCTCAATAGCGCAGATCAAAGACTCAAAGTCCTCCGCGCTCAAATCCACCGCCAGCATTCGTACCCGGTCGATGTCTATGCGAGGCACCGTGAAAGATACCTCCTTCTCGATACTTTCCATCACATCGTCCACTGTGCTTTGCGTGGGCCGCATCAAACACTGGAGGTCCGACGAGTCGTCTCGGTGATACAGCTGTGTCTTTATGCAAGTATTGCTAAACACGTTGACCAGGTAGTAGCTGCCCTTGTTGGAAAATTTACAAGCGGCGTAGCTCTTGGTGCTGTTGGTGAACAGCCTCATGTTACACATCGCCAGCAGAGGGGCATGCACCATACCCTTTTCGTTTTCGTACAACTGCGTCATGCTCATCCTACTATTGTTGCTGAGGAACACGACCCTGTTGTAGGACATGTTCTTCTCTCTCATGATCTGTTCCACTAGCTGCCTGGTGTCCCCCAACATGTTGAGCGACGTGCGTATGTATTCGGGCAGCCTGTAGTCTTCGGCATCTAGCCATTCCAAGGCGTCGAGATTGAGACGTCCTCTATTCGAGGCGCTGCTGAACACGGGACCCGTCAGTTTCAAGAGTTTGCCGAAAGGGGTTGCGAGCGTGTTGAGCTTTTCCTGGTCGTCGTTTTTAGGCAGCTTGAATTTACAGCACATGCTCAGGGCTGTGATGCTCCTGCATACGCTCATCATGTCACCAGACTTGGTCCCGTAGATGCACCGCGCCATCTCGACGCACAGAAAGCCAGTCACCATTATCATTGTCTGCCTAATGGTAAGAGCTAGCGTCAGCCCGCACATAGGCAACGCGCCGTGTACCGCTGTGAGTTGGTACTTGCTGTCTGGTGTCAGAGTGCGCTCCGTGAGCATATTGGCCGCGGGGGAATCCTTTGCGGGTTTCACATGTGCAACTTCGGTGAATTCCCCCGAGTTGAACCTGTGATGATATCTGGCGTACATGTACACGTCCGTCACGGTGTCGGCGCGGCGAAGCACGGGTTTGTACGGCGAGGCCAACGTGGCACGAGCACCTTTGTTGGCGGGGGGCGGCTGGAGACTGTACGCTGCGAATAGCATGTTACTCATCATCGTTTCTTCCATTAACCCTAGGACGACGGAGGTGAACGTCCCGTAAGACCCCTGGCCATGGAGTCTCTTCTCTTCGGATCCGGTGAACACTCGACCGAAATGGAGTGTTGCCCCACTGTCTTGCCCCGCAAACCCAGCGCCCGTGACACAAAGGCAGCTCTTGGTGCGCGTTCGCAGTTTAGACCACAGATTCCTGCTCTGATGTCGTATGGCCTCGGATAACTTGGTCATGGAAAAGTTGACCGTGGCCATGACGGGTTCGTCGAACTCACTGTTGGCGTGACAAGGCAACATATTACTCAAGGTGCCGATGACGCTCGACTGCATGTAGGCCATGACATTGTCGCACACTAGGCATTCCGCTATCTTGACGGCCTTCTCGCCGGTTTGCCCCCCCATCAACTGCAAGGCCTCGGTTTTGATCATCGTAACCCTGTCGCCCATCTGAGGCGCCACGAACCACAGTTTCCTGGCGTCACGCTCTTGTAGCTTCCAGCCTTGCACGCGGTTCAGAATGCTGCGCTCCGTCCATTCCAGATCGCCAGAAGTCGACACGTCCTCGCCCTTGTCGTTCAACACGTACCCCGTGAACAACCTGTAACCGGCCACTCTGGGTGTGCGCTCGGCGAGCGATTTCCCGTCTGCCTTTTTCTTCGACCTACTGGATTGCTGCTCGTAGTAAGGGACGAACATAGGCTTCAACAGCGTAGCTGCGCACAGGGGGTGACAGAGGTTCGTCTCGAGAAACACAGACGATGCTACGCTCATAATAGTAGCCAGGTCGGTCTCGGGCATTTGGCTACTCACGAACACCACCATGAGCTGAATGAGATACAAGAATAGCATGTGTTCGGGTTCCTGTTCGGGAGTATGAGGTATCTCTTTTTCGATGAGGTCGGTCTTGTTGAACAAAGACAGAAGGCCTCGCAGTAGAGCCAGAACGCTTTGTTTTGCTTTACTTTTAGTGAAAGAGGCAAACACGCGAGGGGGTTCGGCGGCGTCGTTTTCGTAGTCCTCCAGTCGTTGACCGCAAGGTAGATCCTCCGGGTCACAGGGAGGATCCCCTGTGGTCTGGGCGTACACCGCAAGGACCCTCTCTCTGGTGAACAGTCGACACAGGCCGTGGAAGAGGGTGCTCTCCAGATCGACGTTGACTTTGGGTATACTCTGCAAGGCTAAGAAGTGCCCCAAGTGTTCGGCGTGTATCTTCAACACTTCATCGGGGAACAGGACCGGTAGGTACAGATGGAAGACGACGGGAGAATCGAGGATCACGGGCGCAAAAGAACTGACCTTGCACGGGTACCCGATCCCACCGTCGTGTGGTCCGGTCGGTATGCAAAAGGGATCTTGCTGCAGACGTACCTGGAGTGTCTCAGTTTGGCGTGCCATTATAAGCAAAAAGAGACAGGTTCCCCCTCGACGTTAAGATCCGAGCTTATAAAATGTTTGTCCGCTAAATCCAACGTCCCTCTCGTGGACGAAGTCAAGACCGTCTGCCTGTCTTTGTGGCGTAGTCTGTCGTGCAGCCTGGTCGAGCGTACGGGCGAGCCCTTCTTATCGGACGAATCCACGGTGGTGCAACTGGCCGGGTACGATGGCGTGCTACGCTTAGCGCTGCTCGCCGATTTCTACAGTTTTCAAAAGCAAGTGTTATATTTCGATGAGGAACAAGCTGAACACAAACTCAGACTTGTGACAGTCGAGGCTTTAAAGTTTCTGGCCAGCCGGGGATGGCGCGGGACTCCGCCTCCTGGACTACATCGTTTGCCTCCGACCGAGCAGTCGCAATGCACTGTAGGCAATACAGCCCCAAGCCCCAACGCCACACAGGGACAGGATATTAGCTTTCACAAAGCGGAGCCCGCTTACCGCGGGGCGGACTACCGAGACCAAAGAACCTACAAATCGCACGCGGACCACAGACACGAAGCAGGCCTGATAAAATGGTCCAAGCTCGTGTACTCCGCGACGAGAAAGTCCTATCACACCAAGTTGATCAACGCCTTTCAGGTAGTTAAGACTCTGGGGCATCCGACGCTAACGTTAGCGTCAGAGTGGGAGCTGAGTTGTTATTACAAACTCGCACTCGCGTACACGACGGACACCCCGTTGGAAACGGCAGCGGGCTGCATACCCAAGCTACGCGAAAGCGTCAAGGCTTTCCACCTGGGGCAATTTCAACGGCTGAGGCAACTGCCCCCGGAATCGCAGATGCTACTGTATGCCGTGCTAAACTGCCACATCAATTGGGTCGATCACAACCACAAGCAGATACTCCTCATACCCGGAGCGCCCGCGCCTTCTGTGCAGCCAAGAGTCGAAGGCGATCTCAGGTGTTCCAAGTGTCTGAAAAACCAAACGTTTCATTCCTCTGAAGTGAAAGGCAACCCTAGGAATATAGACGTCGAATACGACTTTGAGTGCATGTCGTTCGGGTCCTCGTGTTGCGCGGCTCCAATGTTCAATGTGCCGCTTAGCACCAGAGACGTCAACACGTGCACATTCACTGAGATGAAACAAATGTACATAGCCTGCCCAAAATGTACCCAACCGATTTTTTCTGAAGTACTAGTGGATATCGAAACGCTATACTCCCAGTGCGTAAGCTGCCAAACACTCGCTCGCGCCTAAGACATGGCCACAACGATGGAAACTAACCTCGCCGTAATGAAAGCCGTCACAGGCATGCTGTACACCGAGCTTCTAGATACAATAGGGAGACATTACCCAAACATGTTCGACGTGACGGCCTGGGAAAGGGATTGTGCTCTGCAGGGCTTAGGTGCACAAAACAATTTGATGTTGTATCTAACCGTTATAAACAACATGGGTGTCAAGGACGAGTTCATCAATGAACTGATGAAAGTAGCATCACAGCAACAAGAAGGATTCGGTTCCTCCGCTGGCACAGTGAGCACCATAGCGTGTGTAGATGACTACGATCTAGAATCCGATCCCACGTACATGAGGAGTTTGGCCTGCAACACTACACGGAGCTGCATATTTGATCTCGAATGCGAGGACGGCGAGGATGTTGGATACGACAGCATTGTCACCGCGGTCTCTGATAATACAACACAGGACCAATCCAAAGCGTCTGAGGCACTGGATGTGTTAGATGTGACAAGCGAGCCATCTGTAAAAGACAAGGAGATGGACTCTCTCAGGCATGAATGCTCAGAGTCCTCCGAACAGGGCTTAGAGACTCTGACAACCGCATCTATCGCAGAGGAGGCTTTCGAACAGGGCTTAGGGACTCTGACAACCGCATCTATGGCAGAGGAGGCTTTCGAACAGGGCTTAGGGACTCTGACAACCGCATCTATCGCAGAGGAGGCTTTCGAACAGGGCTTAGGGACTCTGACAACCGCATCTATCATAAAGATCGACAGTAGAGAACGACCAAAGACTGTCATGGATGATGATGATGATCAGCGATGATGATCACCGTCATGTGTTTGTTATAGACTGTGTGTAATTCCATTCACAGGTAGTACATCTGACATTGTTGGTGTTGTTCTTGTTTCACTGTACATACAATAAACTGTTTTGTGTGATACCAACCACCTGTGATTATTGTACAACTTATGCTTTGTGTATCACGCACAGCACGCCACGTTAATCCCACACACATAGTATCATCGGCTTTGTGTAGTTGCAAACATGGATCTGAGTCAAGTAGGCGACTGGAGCGGAGCGTATCATTTGACGGTGCGTTTGGCCCAACACACCTCAAACGTGCAACTCGTAGAGTACTTTTGGTCTCACATGGTCAGCATTGAGAAAGTGATACCGACGACGGTTATTCTCACAGAGCCTGGCGAGGATGGGCTCTATCGTATCCCATTGACCAAGGCGCAGTCCAGAGTCGGCAACTGTCTAATAATTCGGGTCGCGTACACAGAGAGCAAACAGGACGATCGCGGTCTTATTACAGCCAAACACCTCACCGGAATGTACACGAACTCTAGGGGACACGAAGTAAGGACGGTGAGCATCCTAGCAAGAGCACCGTTCGCATGGGTGAAACCGCACGTCCCGTCACACGTAATCGCAAATCCGTTTTTCGGGGACACGATCGACGGGCATCGCCTGGAGTCGATCGTATCTAGGGTATACTCGGCCGTGGATATGGAATTCCGGACCTTGCTATTTCACGTAACTGGCGAGGACAAAGACATGTACATAGCAGAACTCCTCAGAGATACGCTGTCTAGGCTGGCGGCTCCTTTGGCGTTCAAAGTCGTGTACGAGCAAAGCAGACTGACCCTAGAGCACCTGAGTCGCGAAACGTCGCAAGGCGCCGACGGTACTTCTTTCATCGAGCCCGAAAGGGACCTGTGGGGCACATCCGTGTTATGGACACTGTCTAGCGACATAACACCCGTGACATGTACGACTGTTAACCAACACGACCTATGGCCCATGCGTGCAGCTAGAGAGTCCGTTAAACGATCCGCTCTAGGTTGGGTGGAAGTGGAACTGACGCGTACCGGTCTAGCTATATCGAAGCGCGTATCGCAAGCCGTTACCCGGGAGGTCATAGACGCTCCCTACTGGGCCGTGATACTCACGGCTTTGTGCTGCGGAGCGCTCGACCGTTGGTGTAGTGCGACGGAAAAACTGTTGAGTAGCCTTAAGGTAGATGCGAAACAGTACGGTCGCGTTAAAGAGCTCTGTCAACGGTGCGGCCACGACTACCGCGATATGCCAATAGCTTGCCCCGCAGAACCCAAGAGAGTTCTGGCCGTGATGCAGATTGACAAAGTGCTCTTCGGTGACCTGTGTACGTCTCTGTGCGCTAGAGTGTTTTCGACACGGTCTTCTTCGGAAAATGGAGATACGTACGCGAGAACCCAAGGACCAGGACGATGCCTTAATCACAAGCGCCCCTACACCACGAGCTTCGAGGAAGAATGGGAAAACGAGCACCACAGACACCGGAGTGCAGCAGAAGAAAGAGGATCAACGGCGCAAAAGCAAGTCGAATTCACGTCGGACCAAGAAGACAACCCAGCCCTCTACTGCGGACACGGCGGCGACTCGTCAACAACACACAGGTCACACTACAGCGAGCGAGACGAGTGCCACGGCCACGAGCAAACATACCCGTGCGCGAAAGACAGAAAAGACAGAACAGGCCGCCGAGGAACGAGCCAGACCCAGGCTGGTGGATGTGGCAAAAACGACACCGAGACCAGGCGCACGGACGAACAGGAGGCGTCCGGTCGCGAAAACACAGAGTCTGGGAACTGTACAGGGAAAACTGGGAAGCCGCACAAGAGTCGAGCGAAAAATCGACCTCCGTTCGGTGCTGGCGAAGATTCTCGTGTCGCTCTGTTGGATATCATGTCAAGACTCTTCCATTTGGACACCCAGACGGACCCCTCGCCATCTGAGGAGACTGTCAGTGTCGCACAAAGGCCTTTGCCGGCACACACGATAACGGCTACGCTCAGGGGAATGACAGAGACTTTCGCCGAGTTGACTAGATGGTTAGAGATATTCGAAACAACCGACGCTCGTGAGACTATAGGCTTCGATTTGGCTATGGAAATATGCGGTTGTTACGACATGACGATCCGCAGATTAGAGAGCTGTGTAACAACGGGCTTGTTCTCGGAGTGTAGGCACATGAAGAGCTTAGCTGATATACCCCTGGCGGACAATGCGATAGCTTGTTGCACAAGACTGTGTGCAGAAAATATAGCCATCGAAACGACGGATTGGAACGCCGTCACTGAGCATGCCCGTAAGAACGATGGCAGTCTCTGTGACAAATTGTTGTCAATCGTGCAGCGATTGAAACCCGTCGTGTCACAAACCATGCCCGACACCAGTGGTAAGTTGACAGAGCGCTTCCAAGCGCTGGTAGAGTTGGTAGTCCAGCTCACGGCTGTCATCGTAAACGCTACCGATGAACTCACACGTACAACGGCGACATGCGAACAACTACGGGATGACAAAAATAATCTAAGCAATGTGTTATCAGCAAAAGAGGAAGATCGCCAGTGTCAAGCTGAAGCACACAAGCAGACATCGGAGAGGCGAATCCTGGATCTGGCCAAGGAAGTCGATGAACACAAACGCACGATTCATAAGCTGACAGTCGCACACGAGAAGTACAAGCGTACACGCGAAGACGATAGATACAGGCTTGTGCAGGAATTAGAAAAAGCTAAAAAAGAGACCAGTGACGCTAAGAGAGAGTTCCTTTTATTCCAAGAAGACAGCGACCAAGCTAAAGCTTGTCACAAGGCGTCTATAGACGATCTCAGCCACAAGTTAGAGAAACTTGTAGTCGACAACAAACAGTCACTGCAGAAGAGGGAGAGTGAAATCCAAACCCTCTCCGAGGAACATGAGTCACTGCGGGCCAGCCTGATTTCTCTGACAGACATGAACGGCACACTGAAGAGAGAGCTAACAGAGAAAGTCAAATACATTTCCGATCTCGAGAGTGCACTCGAGATCACAAAGGGCGAGGTTGATGACATGGAAGCTAAAGTAACTGAAATGAACACATTGGCGTCGTCGATCCGCGTCTTGTCTACCGCACTAGATGTGGACCTAAGACACATGCAGCCAGATGACATACGTTGCGCGATCCACGAAAAGACCGAGGCGTCGGCATTGCGGCTACAACATGTGCTGCAGCAAACGTGCGTCGCCCGCGAAGATGCAAGAGACATAATTGCGCCCGCACCACATAACACCAACATTGTCATGAAACGCTATGTGGCAGGCAGGAATTGGACCCAAAATGCAGGCTCGTAGACACAAGGGATGAACTCAAAACCACAGCTTTATTCACAGGCCGGGAAAGCATACAAAGTAAACTAAACTGGGGAATAACACACTAAACTTACAGGGAGACACCAGGAGATCCACACAGCATGAGGGTACGACGCGACACTGGGTTGAGGAAAACACAGGGCTTAAATACACAGGGTAGTAATGAGGGAACGGGCAACAGAAGGGAGACACAGCTGGAAGAGATCAGGGCTGACGAGACAGGGGAACCAAGCTTCACACACCAACATAAGACAAAGACTTTCACAATAAAACAGGAAACATGAACCCAACACAAAGGCGCAGACTTGACACTGAGAGACAGACAGAAAATGACACCTAGCACTAAACCCACACAAAACATGAGAACACAAATCCTAATCACAAATAAACAGAAACATGAACCAAATAATCATCATGACCACCACCACAATCAGCAATACAAGAGAATGAGAAAAACAATCCAAAACACCAAGATAACTGAAACACAAAGTACCAGAGAAACAAAGAATAATCCATCATTCAAAATATAAACCAAAGCATAATAAACTCAAAATACTGGGTCCAACAGACCCAGAACCGTGACAGTACCCCCCCTCTAAGGGCTGGCCCCCGACAGCCGCAAACAAAAAACAGAAGCACGAAGGACACCAAACCAGGGCGGGCGGAGGGGGTCCAGGACGGAGGGCCCGAAACAAAACACAAGGAGCACCAGTCCAGAGACAGAAGAAAAAAAACCAGATCAAAACCAAACCGAACTAGACCTAACATGAGTCCATGAAAAGTCCAGGAGGCCGACCGTGCGAACGGCAACGACAGGAAAACAGTTCTGGTGGCCGACCGTGCACACGGCAACGGTGGCGACGGGCAAACAGTTCCGGAGGCCGACCGTGCACACGGCAACGGCGGCAGCGCAGGCAAAACCAATCAGGAGGCCGACCACTAGGAAGGCAGTGGCGGCCACTGAACAGGTCCGGAGGTCGGCCGCGAAACCAGCGGCGGCGACAAAGTCTTTCAGGAGGCCGCCCTCGACGGCCATGATGCCAACGTAGAGGCCTGGAAAACGGCCGGCAGAGGCGAGGCGGAACAGGCCGAGCTGGCTCTGACGGCGGTGTTGCAACCGCAGGGCCAGACGAGGCAGGGCCAAATGATGGCGGAGCAGAAGCCGGACCAGGTGTGGCTGATGAAGCGATGGAGGCTGCAGCAGGCGAGGACGATGAGGCTGGACCAGGCGAAGGCGAAGACGATGAGGCTGGACCAGGCGAGGATGATGAGGCTGGACCAGGCGAGGATGATGAGGCTGGACCAGGCGAGGATGATGAGGCTGGACCAGGCGAGGATGATGAGGCTGGACCAGGCGAGGATGATGAGGCTGGACCAGGCGAGGATGATGAGGCTGGACCAGGCGAGGATGATGAGGCTGCAGCTGGCGGCGGTGTGGAAGCCGGAGACGGAGGCGCTGCAGCAGGCGACGGCGTGGAAGCCGGAGACGGAGGCGCTGCAGCAGGCGACGGCGTGGAAGCCGGAGACGGAGGCGCTGCAGCAGGCGACGGCGTGGAAGCCGGAGACGGAGGCGCTGCAGCAGGCGACGGCGTGGAAGCCGGAGACGGAGGCGCTGCAGCAGGCGACGGCGTGGAAGCCGGAGACGGAGGCGCTGCAGCAGACGAGGATGGTGAGGCTGCAGCTGGCGGCGGCGTGGAAGCCGGAGGCGCTGCAGGCGGCGACGGCGTGGAAGCCGGAGGCGGTGGTGCTGCAGGCCGGAGCGGTCCCTCGGACCCTCCAGCGGAGACGGGTTGCTGAACGGGCCCCTCGGACCCTCCAGCGGAGACATGAAACGAAGGCCGGAGCGGTCCCTCGGACCCTCCAGCGGAGACGGGTTGCTGAACGGGCCCCTCGGACCCTCCAGCGGAGACATGAAACGAAGGCCGGAGCGGTCCCTCGGACCCTCCAGCGGAGACGGGTTGCTGAACGGGCCCCTCGGACCCTCCAGCGGAGACATGAAACGAAGGCCGGAGCGGTCCCTCGGACCCTCCAGCGGAGACGGGTTGCTGAACGGGCCCCTCGGACCCTCCAGCGGAGACATGAAACGAAGGCCGGAGCGGTCCCTCGGACCCTCCAGCGGAGACGGGTTGCTGAACGGGCCCCTCGGACCCTCCAGCGGAGACGGGTTGCTGAACAGGCCCCTCGGACCCTCCAGCGGAGACGGGTTGCTGAACGGGCCCCTCGGACCCTCCAGCGGAGACATGAGACGAAGGCTGAACGGGCCTCTCGGACCCTCCAGCGGAGAAGGCAGGTGGCGGCATGGGAGCCGCGGAGTGCTGGATGGGCTCATCAGAGCTTCCAGCAGGAGCTGATGTAGAGCCAGAGGGAATTGGGACCCCTGGCTCAATGTTACGCTGGCCAGAAAACTGAACTGCTATGGAGAACTGGGTCAATGGGTCAGGTGCGAGCTGAGCTACTGGTGGTGGTGAAAGAGGAGTGGGTGGTGGAGTTGATGGCTTCACAGGGGAATGAACTAGAGGCGACTGTACAGGTGACTGAGCTAAAGGTAGTAGTGACGGTTGAGGAGAAAGCGGAGCTGGTGGTTGAGTGGAAGACTGCACTGGGGAAAGCGGAGCTGGTGGTTGAGTGGAAGACTGCACTGGGGAAAGCGGAGCTGGTGGTTGAGTGGAAGACTGCACTGGGGAAGGCCGAACTGCTGGAGACTGCACTGGGGAAGGCCGAACTGCTGGAGACTGCACTGGGGAAGGCCGAACTGCTGGAGACGGCACTGGGGAAGGCCGAACTGCTGGAGACTGCACTGGGGAAGGCCGAACTGCTGGAGACGGCACTGGGGAAGGCCGAACTGCTGGAGGCGGCACTGGGGCCTGGACTACAGGCGGCACTGGGGCCTGGACTACAGGCGGCACTGGGGCCTGGACTACAGGCGGCACTGGGGCCTGGACTACAGGCGGCACTGGGGCCTGGACTACAGGCGGCACAGGTGACACTGGGAGCTGGGCAGCTAAGTGAGCTACTGGAGGCTGGGCAGCTAAGTGAGCTACTGGAGGCTGGGCAGCTAAGTGAGCTACTGGAGGCTGGGCAGCTAAGTGAGCTACTGGAGGCTGGGCAGCTAAGTGAGCTACTGGAGGCTGGGCAGCTAAGTGAGCTACTGGAGGCTGGGCAGCTAAGTGAGCTACTGGAGGCTGGGCAGCTAAGTGAGCTACTGGAGGCTGGGCAGCTAAGTGAGCTACTGGAGGCTGGGCAGCTAAGTGAGCTACTGGAGGCTGGGCAGCTAAGTGAGCTACTGGAGGCTGGGCAGCTAAGTGAGCTACTGGAGGCTGGGCAGCTAAGTGAGCTACTGGAGATGAAGGTGGAGGTGTGAGGGGTTGAGGATGGTGAGGGTGCAGTTTCGTCCTTAAAGGCGGATCGAGTGATTTGGCAACAAATAGTGATGGAAAAGGTCGCTGGTGCCGCGAATACCAAGAGGCGAGGGCCTCCAGGAGGGCAGCTGAATCTTCTTTCCCTGGACTGCCCATATCAAATAGTTCGAAGCAGAGTCTCGCTCTCAGACCTGTGATTATTTGTTTTAACCTTTTTATGTCCATAAAACTGACGGTCAAAGTTGTGGATGACAATAAGTGATCAAAAAACACTACCTGAATAAGTCTCTTGGGATTGTCAGCAGCGTGGATTACGCTTCGGCAGAAATCCTTCAACTGCTTGAGCATTTCCTCCTTCGTGGCAAAACCTGAGTCCGCTGGGTCCATTTTGTGGTCGCGTCGTTCTGTCATGAAACGCTATGGGGCAGGCAGGAATTGGACCCAAAATGCAGGCTCGTAGACACAAGGGATGAACTCAAAACCACAGCTTTATTCACAGGCCGGGAAAGCATACAAAGTAAACTAAACTGGGGAATAACACACTAAACTTACAGGGAGACACCAGGAGATCCACACAGCATGAGGGTACGACGCGACACTGGGTTGAGGAAAACACAGGGCTTAAATACACAGGGTAGTAATGAGGGAACGGGCAACAGAAGGGAGACACAGCTGGAAGAGATCAGGGCTGACGAGACAGGGGAACCAAGCTTCACACACCAACATAAGACAAAGACTTTCACAATAAAACAGGAAACATGAACCCAACACAAAGGCGCAGACTTGACACTGAGAGACAGACAGAAAATGACACCTAGCACTAAACCCACACAAAACATGAGAACACAAATCCTAATCACAAATAAACAGAAACATGAACCAAATAATCATCATGACCACCACCACAATCAGCTATACAAGAGAATGAGAAAAACAATCCAAAACACCAAGATAACTGAAACACAAAGTACCAGAGAAACAAAGAATAATCCATCATTCAAAATATAAACCAAAGCATAATAAACTCAAAATACTGGGTCCAACAGACCCAGAACCGTGACAAACATAGTGTTTGACTTGTATGAGAGTGTGCTGACTGCAGCGATTTGGTCACTTGGTACGGAACAAGCCCCCATGGATGTCGGCGAGGCTAGTATGCGCCGAAGTAAGCGTAAGAAGGCCTCTATCTCCATAAAATACGACAAACAAAGGAAACTTGAACAATCGCCCCAACCGCTAAAGCCCAAGATGGAATCTACGAGTTATGACTTTAAAAACATTGGGTCTGACTTAGAGACCAAAACAACATTCTCTTATCCCACTACGTGGATCATTGGTAAAGCTGAGCGAAAGAGTACAGGTTTCACACTGGATAACAGGGGCCAACTCAACAAACAGTACATCGGTGTACCGAGTTGTATAGTACAAAAGGTGTCGAGTTCGTATGATAGGGTCATACTTGTGAACTTGGGATGGAAGTCGCTGCTATCGTGTCTGTACGAGATGCTGACACCTGACGAGGACCCACACCGTGACACTCCCATTCAAACACCATCATGTCATTGCTTGCAATTCGCTTCCCTGGCAGAAAGATATCAGGTCGGTGTGTTGGTATGCTGGTCTCCAGGGGGCATCTACGAACTGTACGGTCTGGATCGGATGAGCGAGGGTGTGTATATAATAGTGGTCGAAAGCGGCGGCAAGTCAGGCCCGGATACAAGCCTCGGTCTTGCGAAATGTTATTACATTATGGCCGGAGGAAACAACGCGGACGCATACACTTATAACCTACTGAACATGGGGTCCCTGACTACAGACTTACCGGCGAACCAGCGCTTTACACATAATAGCAGCATGGCGTGCGTGGGACCGGTCAATGTGGCTATCGAGCCTGTCGCAAACACAGATGTTACGACGGTTACAACCCTTGATATTGTGTTGAATGGATGTGAATGAAAATCACACAGACAGTTTTTATGTACACATGGTTTTATTGATGAATAAAACATTACCTGCTAAACATACATCAAGGCTTCTTTACTGTGAGTACTTTCCATTGACCGATCATCCAAGCAATGTTACATGTACACTCTCAGAGCTTTTTTAACACAGCGGGCACAGACTTTACAGGTAGTATCACAAGAAACACAGCACACATGACCGCAATCCGACAGCCAGCACTTGTCCTTTCCACACGATGTGCAACTCCTGGAGGTCACGCCTGCGGTTGTAATGTTTTTCTTGCCAACGGTTTGCTTGCAAAGAGGACATGCGATCAGCATGGCCTCTTTGTTTCCCAAAGAGGTTATGCACGCTTGGCAGCAAAGGTGGCCACACTCTAGGTAGACATCACTTTCCTCTCGGCAGACGGTGCATTCGTAAGGGTATGTGAACATGTGATCCTCGTCAGGTGGGGGCGTTGTTCTACCTACAGAGCACAAGAAACAACTGTAAGCAACTGTAAGCGACTATGACACACACACACACACACACACACACACACACACACACACACACACACACACACACACACACACAGAGTCTTACCCACAATGCACAGCTCATTGGGCTGCCACTGACAAATGGGTGTCTCTCCTGAAATGAGGACATCAGCTGCGTCCACGTTATGCTCGCCATCGTAAGATGTGGCGAGTTGACAATCACCGAGAAACCGACCGTCGTTCCTCAGCACTTCGGTGACCGTGGACAGCGGGTCGCTGTAATATAACACGGTGGGTAACGTTGGGTTGGAGTCCTCTCGGGTTAGGTCATCGTCCAGGAGCGACGCGCCTCTCGGTACGTTCTGCGGTGTCGTAGGTATAGAGTAAGGCTTGTTTTTCATGGTGCGGTGCTTTGTGCGAACTTTCAGGTGTTTCATGCGATGATCAAACGTGTCTTTGGGCCCCGCTGTGGACCGGCCAGTTATCATACCGGGGGTGGCCTCCGCGCAGATGAGGTCCATGTCATGGTCAGTCAAGGCTATACATGGAGAGTTACACGATAAGGACATGGTGTCGTTCCACACCGTCTCACAATTTATGTCATATCTCCTCAGCAGGTCTCGGATACACGTAGGTTCGTCGCATCGGATGTGCAGCAACTTAGAATCACTTGAGTGGCTTTTGAGGAGGAGAGTCACGCTGTGGGGCTCCTGCACAGGGGATACATTGTAATAATAATATTATTATGTATCGTTAGTCATTATGTAAACACATAGCTTACAGTGGGTCAACAGACACCTCGGGACAAAAATAAAGCCACCTTACATGTTTACAATGCAGCTGAAAGATAGTGTGAGGATCACAGGCGATTGTTTTGTCATCCTTTGTCCAACCCTTGGCAGCGACAAGGGCGTTGCAGTCATTCACGTGCCTGTAGAACGATGAGCCAGAGCATGGAGTCGTCAGTATGCTGTACGTATGGGACACTGTTTTGTTCGCATCTACATAGGAGTTGAGGATTGTATCAAACGAACCCTCCGTTAAAAGAACGCAACTAGGGTCCACCCACAGATTTCTTGCTCTGCGTAACAGTCGTTTTCTGATGGCATTAGCCGACAGGGTGTTGATTTGCATGCATACTGTCGTCAAATGTTGAGTTGGCAGTTGATAGGGTTCTGTCTCCCATCTTGTCAGGCTCCACTTTATAACACCTGAATCCTCGGGCGACCACACATTAATGTGAGCTTTGGGTTCCCAGCACCATCGAATGGCCAATGTTATGTACTCCATGGTTGTCAGCCAGCGAGGAGTGGGGGGGAAACAGCCTGTGGTGGTGTTTGGGTTTGTTGCACTACAAAAGAGTCTAGCTGAAAACACACTGTGTTACCTCTACACTATGAAACTTAAATGCATCTGGGGTTGAACTACCCAGCCGACCTGCAGCGTAAAGCTGGCCGACCTGCAGCGTAAAGCTGGCCGACCTGGCTACATTACCCAGCCGACCTGGCTACACTACCCAGCCGACCTGGCTACACTACCCAGCCGACCTGGCTACACTACCCAGCCGACCTGGCTACACTACCCAGCCGACCTGGCTACATTACCCAGCCGACCTGGCTACATTACCCAGCCGACCTGGCTACACTATCCAGCCGACCTGGCTACATTACCCAGCCGACCTGGGGTCTAATCTCATTGGACATTCTCGGTGGATCACTGAGAAATATGGCCATGTTAAGCTGGATGTCCTTGTGGGTGTTGTGCGCTCCAATAATGTCTTTGTCTCTTGACTCAAAAGGTTTGTAGTCACTCGTAAAACACTATTGTGTATGTGCATGTTTGTGAACTCGCTTGAATGCCGTTTGTTTCCTGGTGGCTGAAACACCGAACATTGTACATCGAACGTAGTGTTGTAACCTTTATGTGAACAACTAACCAAATGTGTTTCTCTCGTTTAGCTGACACATACGTAACAGCGATATGCGGACAAGAGGTGGTCCTTCGCTGTCAGAGTACTACAGCGGGTCTAATTACCCTGGCGGAGTGGAAGAAACCGACCCTATCTGATTATTACCTGTACTTCTTTAGAAACCAGCAGTCTTATGACAGCTACCAAGGTGCTACATTTAGAGGCCGTGTGCAGCTGCTCGACCCATCCATGAGAGACGGAAACTTTTCTGTGCTGCTAAGGAACATCACTGCAGCTGACACAGGGCTTTATACGTGTCGGATTTTGAGTAGAAGGGCCGAAAACCCAACAAATGACACGATCAGTACGGACTTATTCAAGCTACTTGTCAGCCTCACAGTTGCTCCTTCTTCTCACTCTCCACAACCTAGAGGACGCCCTGGTATAATAGCCTCCCTGATCCTGTTGCTGACCGTCATCGCTGTGCTGTGTGGTGTAGTGTGGATCCGCGTAAACCAAAAACATAAGACCCCTGAGGGTGAAACACGTTCCAATGTATGAGTCTGTATGAGTCTGTATGAGTCTGTATGAGTCTGGCCACGTAATA
This sequence comes from Oreochromis niloticus, assembly GCF_001858045.2. NCBI lineage: Eukaryota > Metazoa > Chordata > Actinopteri > Cichliformes > Cichlidae > Oreochromis > Oreochromis niloticus. The sequence continues at coordinate 49,500 of NW_020327503.1, forward strand.
AAATATATCTGTACCAAGGTTTGTGCAGAGATACTTGTCGGTATCATGTATCGAAAATAAAGACACTGTACTGCAATGTGTAACGGGTGTTATTTTATTGTTACGTACAGTCAAACGGCACACTTCACACTCATGCTGGTACACCACATGTCTACACAACCGAAGCCCCCGCTTGGGGGGTTACAGTCTCCAACCAACGTTCTGGGAAGATACCGAAGGCGTGTAAGTTGTACACGGCCAGAATCAGCGAGATGCTGTCCTTCGCCTCGTCGGGTACCGTTGGGCATCCAAATAGTTTTCTGAGGACATCCACCTTGTTTTTGATCACAGCCGCCTTCCCCTCTGTGGAGTCGCACATGTAATATAGCATGTATTCTTCATCAGGCAAAATCAGCCGTTCCTGAACCATGAAGTCCCCTGCGTCATCCACAGTTGTGATTTTGTCCAGGAAGCTGCGTTCTCTGACTGCACGCTGGAACCTCGGCAGCGTCGAGCCGATCATGAGCTCTGCTGCGCCGGTTAACTTCAACTGTGTCAGTGTCCGTTCTGCAGAGAAATAGACATAAGTATAGAAGCAGAAAGGTTTTTTTGTCAAACACGATGGTTATTGAAACGAAAAGAAGTACAGTACCTGTCTTCCCCTGCGGTCCCTGTTCCACCAGGTCTTGGTACAAGTAGGTATTGAGTTCATGGACCGCTGACAGTAACACTTTGGCTCGGACCTCATCCTCCATGCTGTGTTCAACGAGGGCCCGTAGGCGATGCACATGGTTTGGTATTTCCATCATACCTGGTGGGAGGGGGAGCTCGACCGTGTATCTTTTGAAAATACGTTCGGTTAAGTGAGTGCATCTCTCTGCAATGTCATGTTGCCACGACCTGAGTTGTTCTACAGCCATAATAACGGTACAGTGTTCCTATAACAATAGCTACTGTCGATTACTCGTACGACTTTAGGGTAGCTTTATCTGACAACGAACGGGTTGTCAGATAAACAGATTCACACAGTGGCCGACCTGTAGGTCGGGAGCCGCCGACCTGCAGCGCAAAGCTGGCCGACCCGTAGGTCGGGAGCCGCCGACCTGCAGCGCAAAGCTGGCCGACCCGTAGGTCGGGAGCCGCCGACCTGCAGCGCAAAGCTGGCCGACCCGTAGGTCGGGAGCCGCCGACCTGTAGCGCAAAGCTGGCCGACCTGTAGGTCGGGAGTCGCCGACCTGGCTACACTATCCAGCCGACCTGGGGTCTAATCTTATTGTGAAGAACGTGTGATGATCACATTGGACATTCTCGGTGGATCACTGAGAAATATGGCCATGTTAAGCTGGTTGTCCTTGTGGGTGTTGTGCACTCCAATAATGTGTTTGTCTCTTGACTCAAAAGGTTTGCAGTCACTCCTAAAACACCATTGTGTATGTGCATGTTTGTGAAGTCGCTTGAATGCCGTTTGTCTTTCCTGGCTGAAACACCGTACGTTATACATCGAACGTAGTGTTGTAACCTTTATGTGAGCACCTAACCAAATGTATTTCTCTCGTTTAGCTGACACATACGTAACAGCAACATGTGGACAAGACGTGGTTCTTCGCTGTCAGAATACTACAGCGAGTCCAATTACCCTGGTGGAGTGGCAGAAATCAACCGTATCCAGTTGTTACGTGTACTTCTTTCAAGATCAACGTTCTTACGACAACTACCAATGTAACATGTTTACAGGTCGAGTGCAGTTGCTCGACCCGTCCATGAGAAATGGAAACTGTGCTGTGATTCTAAGGAACGTCAGTGTAGCCGACACAGGGCTATATACATGTGAGGTTTCAACCAGAAACACAACAATTGGCCACGGTCACGTAGTGGCCAAGGGACATGTCAACCTCACAGTCACAGAGTACACAAAGGCTCCTTCTTCACACTCTCCACAGCCTAGAGGACGCCCTGGTGTGATAGCAGCCCTGATCCTGTTGCAGACCTTCATCATCGTGCTGTGTGGTGTAGTGTGGATCCGCGCAAACCAAAAACATAAGACCCCTGAGGGTGAAACATGTTCCAATATATGAGTCTGTATGAGTCTGGCCACATAATAAAATATATCTGTACCAAGGTTTGTGCAGAGATACTTGTCGGTATCATGTATCGAAAATAAAGACACTGTACTGCAAAGTGTAATGGGTGTTATTTTATTGTTACGTACAGTCAAACGGTACACTTCACACTCATGCTGGTACACCACATGTCTACACAACGGAAGCCCCCGCTTTGGGGGGTTACAATCTCCAACAAGCTATAGGGGTCATTGGTGAAGATGCCAAAGATGTGTAAGTTGTACACGGCCAGAATCAGCGAGATGCTGTCCTTCGCCTCGTCGGGTACCGTAGGGCATCCAAAGAGGTGTCCGAGCGCACGCGCCTTCCCCTCGGTGGATTTGAACATGTGATATAGCATATATTGTTCCTCGGGTAAGATCAGCTCTTGCCGGACCATGATGTCGAGAGGCTCGTCGACAGTCGTGATGATGTCCAGCAGGCTGCGGTTCCTGAGGACACTATGGAACGTGAACGTGGGCAGCATACGCCGAGGTACTTGTTGGTATCATGTATCAAAATAAAGAGGCTTTACAGCGATTTATGATGGTGTTTTGTTTATTGTGAAATACAGGCAATCAAACATCATGCTTTATAGACACATATAATGGGTACACCACATGGCTACACAACCGAAGCCCCCACTGAGGGAATCTACACAGTCTCCAACAAACCGTCGGGGTCGTTGGTGAAGATACCGAAGGCGTGTAAGTTGTACACGGCCAGAATCAGCGCGATGCTGGCCTTGGCCTCGTCGGGTACCGTAGGGCATCTAAAGAGGCATCTGATCGCACGCACCTTCCCCGCGGTGGTTTTATTTATGTGATATAGCATATATTGTTCATCGGGTAAGATCAGCTCTTCCTGAACCATGATGTCGACAGCCGCATCGACCCTCGTGATGTTGTCCAGGAAGCTGCCGTCTCTGACGGCACGATGGAACGTGGGCAGCGTGGAGCCGAGCGCGCGCTCGGCTGCATGGGTTAACTTGAACTGTGTCAGTTTTCGTTCTGCGGAGATATAGACATGTATATAACTAACAAGGTATTTGTCAAAGACGATGGTTATTGCAACGAAAAGAAATACAGTACCTGTCTTCCCCCTTGGTCCCAGGTCCAACAAGTCCTTGTACAAGTGGGGATTAGTGTCACGGACCGCTGACAGTAACACTTTGGCTCGCACCTGATCCTGCAAGCTGTATTCAACTAGGGCTCGTAGGCGATGCACATGGTTTTGTATTTCCATCATATCTGTTGTGTCTAGGGCCTCGTCCTCGTCCATGTATCTGTCAAAAATACTTTCGGTTAGGTGAGTGCACCGCTCTGCAATATCATGCTGCCAGGACCTGAGTTGTTCCACAGCCATAACGGTACCGTATGCAGCGATAGGAGTGTTTATACGTGAGTGGTAATGGGACAACTATATCAATAGCTACTCTCGATTACTCGTACAACTTTAGCACAGCTTTATCCGACAATGAAAGGGGTTATCACCAGATCCACACAGTGGCCGACCTAGACGCAGGAGCCAGCCGACCTGCAGCTCCGAGCCAGCCGACCTGCAGCACCAGGCCAGCCGACCTGCAGCTCCGAGCCAGCCGACCTGCAGCACCAGGCCAGCCGACCTGCAGCACCGAGCCAGCCGACCTGCAGCTCCGAGCCAGCCGACCTACAGCTCCGAGCCAGCCGACCTGCAGCGCAAAGCCAGCCGACCTGCAGCGCAAAGCCAGCCGACCTGCAGCACCGAGCCAGCCGACCTGCAGCGCAAAGCCACGAGAGTGTCCAACTGACAACTGCTCTCCCATAAGTACACCGCGCAATAATACAGCAAACCTAGCATTCTACAGTGTCTTCATATTCGGGTTGATGACAATGAACGTGGACAAACTGCAATCGTACAGACACAGCATCATCGACAGTTGCTGCTATGAACCTGTAATACACAAGGAGTTCATTCGTCATTACCCGGACACCGAGCTATCCAGGTCCCTCGAGACCCCAAACCCCATAACGCGAATCCGGGCACTCGTGGACTACTGTCTCGACACCGGAGAGCGTGCCGAGGCGTTGCTTAGTATATTACAGACTCACTGCATGCATTTGTATGCCTTGCTAGAAGCATAGGACCCCCGCATATAATAATATAGCAAACCTAGCATTCTAAAGCCTATCCACATTCGGGTTGACAACAATGAGCGTGTACAAACTGCAATCGTACAGGCATGACATCATCCAAGGTTGCTGGTGCTATGAACGTGTGATATACAAGGAATTCATTCGTCTTTGCCCGAACACCGAGCTATCCAGGGTCCTCGAGCCCCCTAACGCCATAAGGCGAATCCGGGCACTCGTGGACTACTGTCTGGACAACGATGAGCACGCCGAGGCGTTGCTTCATATAGTACGGACTCACTGCAAGCATTTATACGCCTGGCTAGAAGAAAACGGCCCGAAAGGCCCCCTAGGTACCATTGATAAACGACGCACAACTTAAAGAAACAGGAGATGGTCTGTCGGTGTTATATGTGTTTCCTTTTGTATCATGTCTTACGATTATGTTTTGTTTTTCCACTAGAGCGAAGCAAAACCACTCACACCTTAACCCCTGCAGCGATGCTCGCCTTGGGGTGGAAAGGGAAGCGACTCAACGGCGCTGAACTAATAGAGGACATGGAACTACTCCAGTTGTTATCCAGAGTCACCACAATCCAGGACGCCGTTGAGGACATGTGGGCAGAAGGCGTGATCCTGACCGAGGAATACGAAGAGCTTGTTCTCGCAACCAAGATGTCGTGTCAGGAAAACACCATTCGCACGATGCTTAGTGATCCAGACATACCAGTTGCTACAAAGCACAGTATTGGCCTGATACTCATGTCACATAACATGCACATATACGGACTGACGGACGAATGGAAAGGCTATAAAGTGTTTCGAGCTACAGACTCGTAGACTGCGCACCGTAACCAATGCACCAGTGAAATGTATATGTGTTGCTCTCGCTGTTAGTGTGAATGTGAATGTTGGCAACAGCAAATAAAGTCAATGTGACACATACAGGGTTTATGTGGTTTCTTTTATTAGTGTGATTCGATGTTTATGTTCACAAGTCACTCCATGTTACACAAAGGACAATCTTAGTAGGTTTATCATTGCTTTTCATAAGCACCGTAGCCGGTGTTGTCGTTGTTGTCTGTCACACACACACACACACATTGTAGCTCAAATGTGGACACGCTTCACTGAATCCCATTTCATCTCTGGCGTTCTGGATACCATAACAGAAAAGTCTTCCACTTCAAGGTGTCCTGGTTTTTTGTCACACCACAGCAGGCAGGTAGCTTGCTGCGATTCCGTCTCACGGAATACATCTCCTAAATGCAAAAGTCTTCCACTTCAAGGTGTCTTGGTTGGTGTCACACCACAGCAGGCAGGTAGCTTGCTGCGATTCCGTCTCACGGAATACATCTCCTAAACGAGGCACCACACTAAAGCGGTCATCCACCAACTCCCGTAGGTCTTTGTCGATCGCCGCGCTTATAAGTTTCCAGCGATTGTCTTCAAACCGGCAGTCGGAGTGGCGGTCTGCCTCTCCTGGTATCCAGCTGAGCGTGAAGTATTCTTTGTAAGCTTCCCACAACTGCTCAGTTAAGCGCTCTATATCCATCGTGTTGTCGTCCAGCAAAAGGGTCAACGTCCACCCTAAGTCAGCGGTGCGATCCACTTGCACGTACCACGCGCGGCAGATGCGATCCCTGTTCATGTAATATCTCAACCAAAAATGGCACAGCTGAAACCCGTCCGTGCTCAGCGCGCCCAGGTCTGCCACCTCCAAAAGCTGTATATACGGCAGTAACGCGTACAGTTTAGGCTTCTCGTCCGCGGTCATCTTGGTCAGCATTGAGCTGGAGCGCACGTGCCTTTTCATAATTCTGTCTAGACTCGGGTTGTAGAGTCTAGAGAGTTCGTCAATCTTAGAGTCGGGGAACGCCACCCTGGGATGGCGTATGGTCAGTCGATGAGTACCTGGCATTGTAAGAGACGGAATGCATGTAGTACGATGTGTGTGACGGTCTGTGTATATATACCCCACAGGAAACATAAACAACACATTTGACTACGACAGTGACACAAACGTACGAACCATCGAAATGTTACCCTTTGTGATTTTTAGTTTTGTGCCGTCAACTGATCAACGCCACGGACGATCCTGCTGTTGTCACAGCTGAGAGTGGTCAAGGGGTTGTGATTCTACCATGTCGATGTTCATACACGAGGACCGCCATTGCGGGTGTGCTGTGGAGGAGAACTGATCTGATGCGTGATGAATATGTTCTTCTGTATCGTGGTAAACAGTACTGCCCAGACTTCCAACACCCATCCTTTAAGCGCCGGGTGTATTTGCAAGACAGAGAAATGAACGAGGGAGACCTGTCTTTGATTCTGAAGAATGTGACATCGAACCGTACCCATTATACGGTGTTATTATTGTGTATTGTGTTTTGACCGTGAAATAACAATAAATGAAGGATGAACATACACAGAGTGTCGTTCGTTTTATTGCTTGCATTGTACACAGTTGACATTATGTTCGCGATCCATGGAATGACAGCACGGGCTACCACTGTAGAGCAAAGGCTTGTACAGTTTGAACGTCTTATCCCCTGTCATCTCGGTCAGCGTGGAGCTCAAGAGTACATGCGTTCTCAGGCGTGCTCACGGAAAAGCACGTATTATCACAGTACCCCTTCCAGCTACTCCTAGTTTATGTGCGGGTCACTGCGTCTCTCACGGCGAGCATGAAACATGGCAACAGTTATCTCCTTTATACTTGTCTTGTCACTGACACTAAGCGGACGCGTCGCTCTGTGTCAGCATAAGAATGACAAAGGTGGGTGTAAAATGGCCTTGTTCCCTCAGAACAACACACCAAACAACGAATGCATTGCTGTCCATGGGAGTCTTTACGAGAATGTGAATGTCACCCGCAGGTTCTCCACCCGGTCCGCACGTCAGATTGATTCTCGTGGGCAAGACCGGGTCTGGCAAGAGCACGTCTGGTAACACTATACTCGGCGATAGCAACGCTTTCAAGGAGGACATGTCACCCGAGTCCGTCACCGTTGGCTGTGTGAAGAAGGAGGTGGACAGAGACGGCGCCAAAGTCGTTGTGATCGACACTCCGGGGTTGTTTGACACAGCCAAAACACAATACGATGTGAAAAGAAAGATCGAGGAGTGTGTCGAACAGTCGGTACCCGGACCGCACGGATTCCTTTTGGTAATCAGCCTAAAGTCTAGGTTCACACAAGAGGAGCGGAGCAGCATAAAGTGGATTCGAGACAACTTCGGAGAAGACGCTTTCACGTACACCTTGGTCTTGTTTACACACGGTGACTTGCTAAAGGGTAAATCGGTGAGAGACTACGTGAAGGAAAGCAAAGAGCTACAAAGAGTGATAAACCAGTGTGGCGGAAGGTACCACACGCTGAGCAACACTCAGAGAGTAAACCAAACCCAAGTGGATACTCTGTTGAGTAAAATAGAGGACATGGTAGAATTCAACGGAGGTGAGCACTACAGCAACGATATGTACAAGGCAGCTCAGAAGAAACTCGAAAGAGACACGGAGCGTAAGAGGAAAGAGCAAGACCAAATGCGAAAAGAGCACGAAGAGATGATTAAGACAAGGGAATGGTGTAGATTCTTCGGCCTTACGTCTGTGGGATTATTTGGAGCAGGAGCATACTTGTCCTCTTATGTGCTAATGGGGATCGGTGGGGCGCTTGGGTATTCTCAGTTTAATTGTTCTGTGGTCATGTTCAGTTAGGTAGGCTAGCTACATTAGGTAGTTTGCCATCATACACAAGATTGTTTTGACAGAACTGTTTATGAAGACAGTGTGCTGAGAATCGGTGTTCTTCACCAAATGGATATGCAAGATAACGACCGATATTAGGAGTCTGTTTCTGTCCTCGTTGTGTGGATCATGTGGTATCTGTGCAGTACAATAAAGGTGGAAACATGCTGTTATTGTGTGGTGTTTTACACTGTTACTGTGTGGTTTTTTACACCGTTCCATTTTTGTCGAAACACAGTCATACACTGAACTGGGTTTGATTCCTTTATACACCAAATGTCAAATGAAAACTCCGTACAAGATCACAGTGTACGTTTGTTTATTCACGAATACAGCAGCACGTTGAGGTTACATATACAGTTTTATATCACAAGTAAAATAGACTTATTGTGGTGGTGGTTTATACAAAAATATATACACACTGTATGAAAAGAGCATGAAATATCCCCTTTGTCCCCCCCTGTCAGCAACGCCTAGGCATTATGTCCGGTACTTGCTCAGCTAAAAACTCGTCTGGGTAGAGCTGAACGTTTTGAAGCTTGAGCTTTAGCAACTTGACAGCACTCGGAGATATACCCTTTATGTTGAAAATCGGGGTTATGCGTACCCTCAGAGGGTACGGGTTCATCTTGAGCGTGCTCTCCCACTCGTCCTCTCCCCCAAGGTCGTTCCCTCCTATCTGCACATATTGAGACTGTCTGGATATAGACGACAGTGCCTTCTTCTGATACTCTGACAGCCCTTCTGTGTTACATCGTGACGTGCTACCACCAGCGCTAGCTCCTACACCAAAGCCAGAGACTTCGACTTTTGCTCCCTTCTCTCTGCAGCGCTCAGCAGCATCGTTCAAGCTGTCCTCAGCGTCCTTGTTGCAGGTCGAGAACACCTCAAACGAGCTGTAATATCCGCCAACCTCCACTGAGCTTACGAACCCGTAGCCCCAAGTGTTGAGGAACTCATCGATGTATCCGTCTGGGTCGCTGTTAAGCTCCTTCAGTGATGCACGGAGCGCAGTGGTGGGTTCGTAGGACGAGAAGGTGGCGCTGCCCACTTGGCACTGATACGACGATGACGAGACTGAAATCTTGTTACTCGAAGACACGGTCCTTTCCATCGATCTCTGCACGGCATCGGTCTTACTGAACGTCACTTCGGCCGAAGCCGTTACACCCAGCATGGACCCCGACACCCCTGCGTGTCCGGAGACAGAGTCCTTGCCATCATGGGATTGCTTGATCTGCGATGCGTCACCGGATGCTCTCTTGTATTCCCTGCTACCTCTCAAACACCTGATGGCCTTGTGAAACTTGATATTGGCGGGCACCACGAACTCATTTTGTTTCCTGCATCTATTCAAGAACCCTGAGAGCGCTAGGGCCTCCAAGTTCCCAACTCCTTTGCTTGTCACAGTGTAGCCCAGCGGAAAGGTGTACACAGAGATGGCCGAGTCACAATAGGTCGTCAGCAATCGGTCTGTTGCATACAGAGTTCCAACTATAAGTGTGCCCAATAGGGTGACAGTCGTAACAGCATACAAGATGATAGTCACTCGGACCCCCGCTATCTTTCGCTCACCGATTCTACGCACGCGGTCATAGTCAGTCATCGGTTCTTCGTAATTAGGTGTATCCGAGATGACATTGTCGGCATGCAACACAGTAAGCACAACGGCAGTCGGTGTAGCTGGTCTTTTGTGGAGTCGCCCAACTAATCCTGTGGTACAGTCTTTGACAGCCGATAGTCCGACACGGCATTCGTGGCCAGCGCGTGCACACACACCGCGTACGACATTGCGCTTCTTGAACATTAGGCCAAATATCAGCAACAGCAGAAGCACGACACAGACAGTGGAGATAATCCCCAAGGTCGACGTCCTCGTGTCAGAGTCCTCAGACAGAAGCGCAGGGGCCTGGGTGACGGCGGCGGGCTGTTCAGATTCAATACAGGTCATACATTCTTCACTAGAGCAGTGGAATCCGGGCTTACACACACATGTTAGCCGTTCTTGGGGGTTATACACGATGTACTTGGGCTCGTATGTGTCGGACCACATGCTCCGCCCGTCCACAAATTTAGGACACACACCCGTTTTGCAGACAACCGCAGTGTTGCCGCCAGAAGTCCAACACGTTACACACTGCGTCTTGAAGTAGTGCAGGTGTGAACATACTGGAAGGTTGTACTGTGAACGGTTCTCATACAGTACGCGGTTATTCTCATCTTGTACGAATGTAATGAAAGGTTGTCCATCCAAGAAAAAAAAGGCGTACGTTTCGCTGGAATAAAACTCTATGGCTATAAAGTTTTTGTTGGGATCGCAGTAGGGTTGTGATATACAGCTAGTCAGTCTGTTGTATACGTCCATGTATTCGTATAGGTGACAATACATACACCGCGGGTCATCACAATCCTCCAAACCTGCCATTATTGAACCAGGAGGGCACAAGCAGCAATTGTTGGTTTCGGTCAGACAGCCCAGACAAGTAGTTCCACATAGAAACATAAGCAAAACACGCATCATGTCTGCAATCAATGATCAGAGAATTAATCCTCATACCATGGGTGTTATTACTCGCCCCAGGGTGCCCATATTCAGCCGTGCTGTAGGTCGGCGGCTCCCGACCTACAGGTCGGCCAGCTTTGCGCTGCAGGTCGGCGGCTCCCGACCTACAGGTCGGCCAGCTTTGCGCTGCAGGTCGGCGGTTCCCGACCTACAGGTCGGCCAGCTTTGCGCTGCAGGTCGGCGGCTCCCGACCTACAGGTCGGCCAGCTTTGCGCTGCAGGTCGGCGGCTCCTGACCTACAGGTGGGTGGCTCCCGACCTACAGGTCGGCGGCTCCCGACCTACAGGTCGGCGACAAGGCACTGTGACTGCGATTAAATACTACCCCAAACAGGCCGCTTTATCCCAACAGTCTGCCACCGCTGAGAGAACTCAGCAGCGTGCGGACATAGCTCGTTCCTAGACGTAGACATCAGAATCACACAGAAGCATCTACGGTTAATTGTCAACTATGAAGACATCGTTCTACACTGTCCTGTGCTTAGGAGTGTTGTTCTACTCCACCAGCTGCAGTTCCACCAAGAAGAGCTACAGTGCGACATGTCTGAACGGTAAGACTGTGACAGTGGACGCGTCTAGTGTGGGCCGCACGTCCACGTACAAGACGTACAAGCAACTGGTGTGTAAAGCCTGCACCGTACAACGGTGCGAGGACACCAGGCTGTTCAAGGGGTACTCCAAAAAGGACGACAACAGTAGAATCCTCACTTCCAGCCTGCAAGGGCTGCAGTTGAAGAGTTACGGCTCGACCCAGGCGAAAGTGTCATACAGATGCCCCGACACAGAAACCCTACGGACCGCTCAATGTCAAACCGCGCAGACGCTGAAAGAGTGCCTGGTGAAGCTGTGCCAAGAGTGTTCCTCGACAAACTGCGAGGTGTACGCGGGCTCGACGAAGGTCAGCTCGGGCAAAGTGGCGGTAGCCAAGGGTGTGTATAGGATCGACACAAAGGCCTCGACGGCGGAGAAGCTGAAGAAGAAGCTGGAGGCCGTCAAAAAGATTGCAACGTCCGATAAGGCAAAGGGGGCAGCTAAAGCCATAGGAGCCGCTGTGGTCAGCAACAAAGACGTCATCCTCAAGTTCGCCAAATCCATCGGGGTGCCCGAGGAGAAACTCGCGACCATGCAGCAGATAATCAAAGTGGGAAATAGCCTCTACGCGAAAGACCTGAACGGCGGACTGGTAGCTCTGGCTGAGCTCACGGGTCACCCTCTCTCCGAAGAGGAGGAGAAGACTATCGAGAATGACATGAGCCAGGACGAAGAGGTCGAGTATGCTAGTGTGTTGGCTGTTCTGAAAGAAGAGTCTGCTCGCGTCAAGAGCGGGCAAGACTTGTATGAAGAAAACAAAGACTCATTCTTGGCGAGATACGGATTGTACATAGCGGTCTCTGTGGTTCTCATAATTGTGATAGCCTGCTGTGTGTGCTGTGTGCTATGCTGCAGAATGTGCTTGAGAAAGAAGAAAAGGGTCAACGTGGACTATAACTTGCAGCAGCACAATCCGTAAGAAAGAAATGATAACGCTCAATAGTGTATTACAATTGTCATAAAGTATTGTGTGTGCCATGTACTAGCACATAGTTGTACTCTTTTGTTTTCGTAGCATGTTTGTATAAAACCTAGGCTGATGTGATGAACATTGTAGCCTGGGGAGGAAGAGTTAGTCTTATTTGGTTGTATTATACATACAGCCTAAAGTATTACATGTAATCACCAGTGTCACTGTTTATATTGTTGTCAATGCACTCCTATGCGATAAGGGTAGAATTTTACACTGTTGTTAGATTTCATGCTGTGTTTTATACTGTTACATTTTGGATTGTCATCGATACAGTCCCATGCAATCGAGACGTGCGTTGTTATAATGTTGCAATGAAGAATGCAAAGTAAAGCACAGTCCTATGAAACCAATGTGTTGTATACACAAATGTTATGGTTTATGGTCTATGCTATATTGTTGAAAATAAAATGCAGTAACAATCAGTCTAATGGTGTCTGTTACCACCACCGTACTCTAATGTTGTTAGCCGTAAAACACCACAGTACAGCAGTTGTATTGACAAATCATTTATTGGGACATACAGACATACGAGGCACTATGTATCAAACTCCATTTACAATTTGTCCAGTCCTCCGTTTTCGTACGATATACACCACCACCAGACACAAAGCTACAATGCACAAACCCACCATTGTCGACAGTAAAACAGAGTTCGGCCAGCCGATTGTTGGAATAGTTGTGCGATCCCCCGCTCGCTCGCTCCAGTTTGACAACGCGATACCCCGTGTCTTCCTCCAACACGTCGCAGGTGAAGTTCCCCGTGTCAGATGTTAATATATCCACAGCGATCCGTGTTTGAAACGTGTCATCGTCGTTTGGGAGAGTGTCAAACACCTTAAGACCGTCGTCCGTATTGAGAACTCGGCTGTTCCTCATGAGCCTCATCGCATGCGTGTTTGTGGGAAACCCAGAGGCCACACAAATCAACGTGAGAGTAGTGCCGTTTGTCTTCCGTGTAAACATGTACACATCAGGGACGGTTACCCTGTCTCTCAGTTCCCGTTTGCTGTATCCAACAAACGTAGTCAACCATTTGATACACTCGCCGCGCAAGTAGCCGACGGTGTATTCGGTCAATACGGTCACACCGTTCCATTTGTCAGCGATGGGTTTCGCCGCTTCGGTCGCAGCTGACCACCTCAGCGTAAGATAATCAAAAGACATTAAATCGTCACCATCGTAAGCGTACTTATCCACCCCGTGGACAAACCGGAGCCTCTCCTCGGAGGGGTTCGTTTCCCCGTAACATCCGTGTAACCACTGTATAACATGTACATCCCCATCGGACGCCGAGTGTCCCATGAGAGTCATTACGATATCTAGGTTAACGCCAAACCATTTCTGCTTGCTGAGTCGACTCTGCGTGCCCTTATCCAAGTAGTCAGTGGTTAAGTGTCGTCTAGCCCAGTTTGTTGTGGGGGTTTTCCGTGGGTTGTCAGTGTCAAAACGGTCAAAGGGTTTACCGTCCAGTAGACCTATTGCTGTAAACTTGTGCACACCCGGCAAGCCGAGGTCTGCGGACATCGCTGTGTAAATGTAGATCAGCGAATGAGTTGCCGAATTCACTGTCAGCATACGAGTGGCAAAGTACAAGAACACACACCACGCATCCATCGTAAGAGCTACCTCAATTACGTGCGGTGTGCAAATGCAAGTGAGTCCAACTCTCTCAGTGTTCGGGCAAGTTACACTCGCCAACGTTTCGGCCGTCTCACAACAAAGCTGGCTGTCCGACCGACAATCCCACCCCCAGCTATGGTGTTTCGCATCGACCACATATACCCAGCAAAGACCTAGCCATCCCGACGTGTGTCGTCGGTCTTTTGTAAGAAACGAACGCTGTAACTGAGAGGTCTCTCACTTATAGTTGTCCAATGTGTGTGATTGTATATACAAGTACAGCACGGTAAACGCAGAAGCGGGGTGGGTGTGTGTGTGTTTCACCGCAATGGCAAAAGTCAGTGTTTGCGCTGTTAGAAGAGCGGGCAGACTAGACTGAAATGAGAGTCCCACACATAACAACAACATGTAACATTTCATGTAGGTTTATTATTTATTACAAGCAGTATGATAACAAGCCGATACAATACAGTGAACACTTTGCCCCCGTTCTACTGTTCGGGGTACCAGAGCCTACGAGTTGCGGCCTTTCGCCTCTCATCCGTGTCGTTGGTCTTGCACCACAGAAGACAGTCGCTGCCGTTGGGTTCCGTCCGAAAGACCTCTCCCACACGCGGCATCGCGGCCATCCGCTCGTCGATCAGCCGTCCAAAGTCACCGCGGTCGCCCTCACTTGTGGTGACACACAGAAGTTTGTCCTCCTCGACTTCATATTGGCAGTCGTCATACGTGATCTCGGGTTTGCGCATGCCACCCCGCAAGCCAGGCTGCTCGACGACCCATCTCGATCCAAAGTAATCCCTGTAAGCAAGCCATAGCTGTCGAGCGAGCGCTTGCGCGTCCGCCGCCGCCTTGCCCTCGTCTTGTAACAGCACGGTTATATGCGAGCCCACCGCGGCCACTTTGTCCACGTACACGTACCAGCGAGCCCATCCGACCAGCAAATTCTTCAGTTTACAATGAAGCCAAAAGTGCACCATGTGAAATCCATCAAGGCACAGCACACTTAGGTCTTCCAGGTCGAGAAAGTCTATGTAATTGGGCGAGAAATCTCCCCATTCCTCCGGCTCCGTGATCCTATCTAGCATCTTGCCAGACTCCATGTGTATCTTCATGATGTCGTCGGCCCAACGGCGATACATATCCCAAGGCTCGGTCCTTTCTCCGCCCGGGAAGACCAACCTGGGGTGCGCCAAACGTATGCTGTGCACTTGCGGCGTCACTGGCTCATCGGGGTACCAGAGCCTAAGAGTTGCGGCCTTTCGCCTCTCATCCGTGTCGTTGGTCTTGCACCACAGAAGACAATCGCTGCTGTTGGGTTCCGTGCGAAAGACCTCTCCCATACGCAGCATCGCGGCCATCCGCTCGTCGACCAGCCGTCCAAAGCCACCGCATTCATCCTCTTTGTCCACATACACGTACCAAGTGACACACATAAGCTTGTTCTCTTCGACTTCATATTGGCAGTCGTCATACGTGGTCTCGGGCTTGCGCCGGTCACCCCACAAGCCAGGCTGCTCGACGACCCATCTCGATCCAAAGTAATCCCTGTAAGCAAGCCATAGCTGTCGAGAGAGCGCTTCCGTGTCCGCCGCCGCCTTGCCGTCGTCTTCTAACAGCAGTGTTATACGCGATCCCACCGCGGCCACTTTGTCCACGTACACGTACCAACGAGCCCATCCTAGCAGCAAAGCCTTCAGTTTGCAATGAAGCCAAAAATGCACCATGTCAAATCCGTCTAGGCACAGCACACGCAGGTCTTCCAGGTCCATAAAGTCTACGTAATGGGGCGCCATATCGCCCCATTCCTCCGGTTTGATCCTCTTTAACATTTTGCCAGACAACATGTGTATCTTCAGGATGTCGTCGGCCCAAGGGTTATACAACTTGGAAGGCTCTGTCATTTCTCCGCCAGGGAACACCAACCTCGGGTGCGTCAAACGTATGCTGTGCACTTGCGACATCACTGGCTTTGCTGCTGCCGCCGCCGCTGCTGCGTTATACACCGACACTGTCACAGAGTGAGCTTCACTGGCTTACAATCACATCCATACAGCTTATATACCATCCCGCAGCTCGACACCTCCCCGGGTCGGCGATAATATACCCCTACAAAGGAGCAGTTTCGCTCTCCTTGGTTTCGGTGGGTGTTGCATCGCCAAAGGCATCACCGTCGCAGGTCTCGGGATAGCTGTATCGACACAGAACGTAACCGCAGCCCCGCGAAAGCGAGGAACAGCCCTCACAGTCCCAGAAGCAGTGAACTATACCAACACACAAGCAGTACTGGTCGAATGGCAGCTCGTATTGTACCTGTCCCCGTACCAAATGAGCTTACGTGCAGATGACATAGAATGCGCTTGTATGGTAGCCCATGTATGAGAGAACAGAGAGACCAAACACAGAGGATCACACGCAGAACAACAGAATGTAACATTCCATTTAGTTTATTACAGTCAGCAATGGTGATACAATGCACACAGTCACATTGGTCACAATGGCGAACCTGGTATAAATAGTAAGCGACCCAGCCCGTTCCTCAGTTGTTGTCTCTCAGCACTGTTCTACGGCCATCATCAGGGCCACCTATCCGAAAGTAACTGTGGTCAAACGCCGCCCGAGCACTCGATGTGTTTTAGTGAAAGAGAACGATCTTAGAGGAAAACTCATGTACTGACACAATGAAGACCAAGTGTCACAGGCTGACCACTAGCCACTTTCCCCGTTCCGCACGTCGACGTATGTGTCTCACGATGGAGTCGTTCGATCGCAACGGCAAGAAGAAGAAGAACAAGAAGAACAAGAAGAAGAACACGAGGATCGGCCTCTCCCAAGCAGACCACGGTACAGTCGAGGAGTATGTACATGTACAGGAGGAGCGATCGACACGGGCAGCAACAGAGCGTCCCGAACCAGTGCAGGGCTCGCCCGAGAAGTACTGGGACAGATACAAAAGAAATGCAGCGGTTCAAGCCGTGGCTCCGTTCGACAAGACGTGCATATGTACCGCGTGCAATGCCGGAAACAGCGCCCGCTACGCTCCCGATGTAACCCATCAAACTGCACGTCGCAGAACAAACACAGCGAGAGGTGTATTCCAGCAATACGAATGGATTTTCGATCCACCGCAACCAAGTAACCACCGCCACGATCAATGAACAGTCGCAGCTATCCCCAACAAAGCACCTCGCCAAAGCGGTGGAACGGGACAACGGACGTCGAGTAATGTCTTATGTCAAGAGTCGAGAGTGCACCGTTGTCTACATCGTACCATTTGCTACTTTCCAATAGAATGTAATGTGATGACGATGAGGAATAAAGAGCAGTGGATGCAAAGATATCGTTCTACCATGTGTTTGTTTTTTGTCTGTCACACAAGTTAGTGTCTCTCTGTCGATCGAACGCCCCATCGAGAAATGCACAGAAACGGCCGAGATCCGCCTAGTTGAAATAACTGCGTTTTCGCGCAGGCTCTATGGTGCGCGGCCAGCGGAGGCCGCTGTTAACCCTGATGCTCCCGCCAGGGGGAGCGTCGGGGTCGGGGGATGCTGGTCCCCCCGCGGAGGGAGGAAAGCGGTTGGGGTCGCGAGATCCCCACCCCACCCCCCGGGGGTGGTGGGACAGAGGGAGAGAGGGAGGAGGGAAGAGCCGGGGGTTGCGAAATCCCCCTTCGGGGAGGGGATGGGAGGAGGGAATATGCGGGGGTCGTGAGATCCCCCCCTCGGGAGGGGATGGGAGGAGGGAAGAGGCGGGGGTCGCGAGATCCCCCCCACCCCCCCGAGGGAATGGGAGACAAAGCAGAGAGAGAGAGAGAGAGAGAGAGAGAGAGAGAGAGAGAGAGAGAGAGAGACGGGCGGAGGGGATCGAGAAACACGCCGGCGAAAGCCCAGCGTGTCGCGCGCCAAAATGATAAGAGCGTGGATGGCGGGTACTAAGCGTGTCGGGGTTTGGTTACAGAGGCGGTGTCCCAGCGCGCGCCGTACAACAACAACAACGACAACAAGGTGCCACCGAGAAAGAAGAAGACAAAGACAATGTCACGCACTAGACCGTGGGACCCAAAGAGCACTAAGGTCGGCACGGGCGGATCGCTTTCGCCAGCGGTGTCGTCGTCGTCGTCGTCCTCCTCCTCCTGCTCACCATCACCATCGCCGTCAACATCGCGTTTGGCGTACGCGGGGTCGGCTCCGGTCGCTCCGTTGTTGCGACCGGCCACGTTTCACTATGGCGGTCTAGGGGTCGAGGAAGACCAAGAGCAGCAGCAGCAGCAGCACGAGAACTCTGAGGAGGAGGAGGAGGAGGAGGAGCAGGAGGCCGAGGAGGATAACGACTCGACCGCCCGAACGCTCGCAGACGAGGAGCGGTACTCGGAGGATCAGGAGGATCAGGAGGACGAAAACGATGGGGTCGCGGACACGCATAGGTCCTTCGCGGAAGAGTCTCACAACTACAAAATGGCATTCCGACTCTGCCAGGACGGCGGCTCGCAAGGCGAGTCGAACCGCCGAGAGGGAGAGGAAGAAGCAGGCGCTGAACCGGGGCGGGGGACGTGGGAGCTTCGGCAAGAGGACGACGACGCCGGCCGTGTTGCAGGTGGCGTTCATGATCCTGGTCGCGATCGCGGCCACGGCGCTGTCGGTGAAACTGGTGACGCAGATGTAGCCGATGCTTACGACTATGACGATGACGAAGAAGACAAAGACTATGAACAAGAAGAAGAAGAAGAAGAAGAAGACGTCCTCGCCGATGATGATGATGATGAAGAAGAAGAAGAAGAAGACGTCCTCGCCGATGATTATGACGATGACGATGAAGAAGAAGACAAAGACTATGAAGAAGAAGAAGAAGAAGAAGAAGACTATGAAGAAGAAGAAGAAGAATTAGAAGAAGAAGAAGACGACGACGACCTCGACCCGCGAGGACGAGGCCCCACCGAAGAGGCCGTGGCGGCGGCGCGAGACGAGGCCTCCTCGTTCATGGCTTACTTTCCGCCAGAGATAGAGGACTCGGTGATCGCCATGACCAACCTCGAAGCGGACAGGCGCAGGCCCGCCATCGACGGGTGGAAGCCCATGGGCCGCGTCGAGTTCCGGGCCTACGTGGGGCTGCTGGTGCTCGCTGGCGTGTACAGGTCCCGGGGAGAGGCCTGCGAGAGCCTGTGGGACGCTGAGAGCGGCAGGTCCGTGTTCAGAGCCGCGATGCCGCTCAAGACCTTTCGAGCCTACTCGAGCGCACTGCGCTTCGACGACAGGGAGACCAGACGAGCCGGGCGAGGCGAGGGCGACGGCGGCGGTGGCGGCTACGACAGACTGGCCCCAATCAGAGCCGTGTGGGACGAGTGGTGCGCGAGGCTGCCCGCCATGTACAACCCGGGACCGGAGGTCACCGTCGACGAGAGACTGGTGCCGTTCAGAGGTACGTACGTGGTGCGTGTTGTGTGTGTGTGTGTGTGTGTGTGTGTGTGTGTGTGTGTGTGTGTGTGTGTGTTATGTGCATGCGTGCGTGACTGGGGGACGAGAGGAGGAAGAGGAGCGGGGAACGGCGACAACGCTAGCTCGCTTTGTTGTATTCGTGTTGGGTTCCGCGTGTGTGCTTTTACATGACTCTTTATATCTTCCACGCTTGCAAGTGCGTTCTCTGTCAAACTCACGTCTCTTCTTCCGTTTCTGCCCCAATCTCCCACACTTTCCCACATCTCTCTCTCTCTCTCTCTCTCTCTCTCTCTCTCTCTCTCTCACCATCAGGAAGGTGTCCGTTCAGACAGTACATGCCCAGCAAACCGGCCAGGTACGGGATCAAGATATGGGTGGCGTGCGACTCGCGTTCCAGCTACGCGTGGAAGATGCAAGTCTACACCGGCAAGCCCGACAAGCGCGGCCCTCCCGAGAAGCACCTGGCCACTCGAGTGGTCGTGGACCTCACCGAGGGACTGGCGCCGGGACGCAACGTCACGTGCGACAACTTTTTCACCTCGCGCGAGCTCGCCGACAGGCTCTTTCGCGAAAGAGGCCACACCGTGCTGGGCACTCTGCGATTGAACAGACCCGAGATCCCCAGAGAGCTGCGCTGCGTCAAGGGCAGGGCCGTGGGCTCCGTGGAATCCGTAGTACTCGGCGGCTCCGCGGGACCGAGAAGAGGAGGAGGAGGAGGACGAGGGGGACGAGGAGGAGGAGGAGGAGGAGGAGGAGGGCCAGACACGATCATCCTCTCCTACGTGGCCAAGAAGAACAAGAACGTGCTGCTCCTCACCACCGCTCCTCGCTACCACCACCACCGCCGCTCCGGCCCCGAGCCCCGGCCTAGCCGTCGCAACAGCAACAGCAACAGCAACAGCAAAAGCAGCAGCGGCGGCAGCAGCGGCAAACCTCCCTTGGTGCTGCATTACAACCGCACCAAGGGAGGCGTCGACAACCTGGACAAGGTCGTGAGCACGTACAGCTGCAGGAGAAAGACCTGCAGGTGGCCCGTGGCCCTTTTCCACAACATGGTCGACGTGGCGGCCTACAACGCGTTCGTGCTCTGGAGGGAAATTCACCCCGACTGGATGGCGGGCAAGCTCAACAAACGAAGGCTCTTCCTCGAGCGGCTGGGCAAAGCGCTCGCGCGCCCCATGATCGAAGCCAGGGCGTTGGCGCGAGGAGGAGGAGGAGGAGGAGGAGGAGGAGGCCGTGTCGCGGCCCGAGGTACTACTGCTACTACTACTACTACTGATGAGGCCGACGATGCCGATGCCAGTACTACTCGCACCGCCGACGCTACGCCGCGCGACTCCTCTCCGGTCAAGAGGCGAAGGTGCCGCGTGTGTCCCAGGAGCAAAGACGTCAAGACCAAGATCCTGTGCCACGAGTGCCGAGTGTACGTGTGCACCAACTGCGCCGTCACGTACTGTCCCAACTGCGCCGCTTCACGCACCGCCGCTTCCCAGACGCCGCCGACTTCGTAATAACACAAGCGCCCCGAGGGGGTCCTAGCGACCCCCACCCACCCTAATCATCATCATCATCATCGTCATCGTCATCGTCATAACAACACATATGCCCCGAGGGGGTCCTAGCGACCCCCACCCACCCTAATCATCATCATCATCATCATCATCATCATCATCATAACAACACATATGCCCGAGGGGGTCCTAGCGACCCCCACCACACCCTAATCATCATCATCATCATCATCATCATCATCATCATCATCGCCATCGTCATCATCGTCATCGTCATCACAACACATATGCCCCGAGGGGGTCCTAGCGACCCCCACCCACCCTAATCATCATCATCATCATCGTCATCGTCATCATCGTCATCGTCATAACAACACATATGCCCCGAGGGGGTCCTAGCGACCCCCACCCACCCTAATCATCATCATCATCATCGTCATCGTCATCGTCATAACAACACATATGCCCGAGGGGGTCCTAGCGACCCCCACCCACCCTAATCATCATCATCATCATCGTCATCGTCATCGTCATAACAACACATATGCCCCGAGGGGGTCCTAGCGACCCCCCCACCACACCCTATCATCATCATAACGCATATGCCCCGAGGGGGTCCTAGCGACCCCCCCCCCCCACACCCTATCACTATCACCATCATCATCATCATCATCATCATCATCGTCATAACAACACATATGCCCCGAGGGGTCCTAGCGACCCCCCCACCACACCCTATCATCATCATAACACATATGCCCCGAGGGGGTCCTAGCGACCCCCCCCACACCCTATCACTATCACCATCATCATCATCATCATCATCATCAACACCATCATCATCATCATCATCATCATCAACATCAACATCATCAACATCATAATAACACACACGCCCCTCGGGGGTCTCCACGCCCCACGCCCCAAGAACAGGCGGGCGGGCGCACAAGGGTTAAAGAGTGAAAATCCAAAAGCTGCTGCAATCTTTTGTATTAATGATCTCTCTCTCTCTCTCGCTCTCTCGCTCTCTCCCTGTGTGTGTGTGTGTGTGTGTGTGTGTGTGTGTGTGTGTGTGTGTGTGTGTGTGTGTGTGAGTGTGTGTGTGTACAGGAGAAAGGTAATGGCAGGAGCTTTTTTTTAATGCATTTCGAATCAACTTTTTTGGTTTTACAAGTGTGTGTGTGTGTGTGTATGCCTTACAAGTAAAATAATACATTAGCCACACTTATAAAAACATCTGAATTTCATTTAGAACTGAGATTCTAAGTTGTAAGCAGAAATCTTATGCTCAGTCAGAAGCATGTTTCCCCACTTTCACAATGCTGAGGTGTCAAATCCACAACCCCCAACAGATGGTTTGTTACACGCGGGTGTGAAGGGCAAGCTTCACTCACACAGCCTCACACACAGTAGATTTTTAAAGTTTTTGGGTACAGTGGTTTAGCCACAGATGTAACTTCTTCTTTTGATAAAGATCACTCCACATGCATATTTCTTAAGAAATGAAGCGTCTTTATTAAGCTCTTATTTATACATGTCTACACAATAATAGACACCGTGTGCTCTGTGGCATTATAGTCTTCTACTTATGCTTCCATTGGTTTGCATTTTAATCTCCCAACCTTTCAGGTTGTTATGAACAGCTTATATTTCTAACATTTTGTGATATAAAAATGAACCATGTGTTTTTTTATTTTCTGTGTGATGGAATGACTTAACCCTTAGATGCACACGTGGGGTCAAAAATGACCCCAGGGGTTGTTTTTCTTCAAAATCTTTAAAATGCAAAGTTGTAATATATTCATATTCCAGGTATTCCTCAAAAAATATGTTTGTAACATGAGGCCATTTGCATTTTTATTTATTTTTTCATTAATTTAAAAAAAAATGCAGTTTTTGTATCCCTACCCCACTCTTCCACAAGTGGGGTCAAAAATGACCCCAAGCAGTTCCTATGGAATCTTCTATGAAACTTTCATTCTTAGCAACTCTGACTGTCCCACTTACACTTCTGATGGATCAAGAATTAATTTTTACACAGTAACATACATGATTTATAGTCAGGGCTGCACATAAGTGGTCCGCAGGTGTGCATTCACTGTCAAAATAAAAGTATTCCCGGAAATTCAGAGAATACGCGCTTCTTTTGCGGTGGAGGAACACCAAAGTAATTGCTTACAGAGCTTGCTTATTCGACATCTTTAACAGTTCTGAACAAATGTCTGTCCTCCTCCAGAACATCTAATGTATGCAAATGAGCGTTCCAACTTATCTGGTATGCGTCTTTTATTTTGACAGCAAATGTGCACCTGCAGACCATTTATGTGCAGCCCTGTTTATAATTTCCTGTGCATTTCAAACATTGTCCTTTCTGATGTTTTTTTAAAAATATTTAAAGTAACATGGCTGCTATGACGCCAGCTAGGATCCCTGTGGACCTTGCCCTACAAATGATCCAGGACGGATGGGATGAAGAGCCCATCGGAGGCATTGACTCAGAATCTGACATCTCAGATATAGAGGACCCAGACTGTTGTCCCCCCACTGAACAAGGCCAGTCAGATACAGAGGAGTCCTCTGATGAGTCCTCTGAAGAGGAAATGGACATTGAGTCTAACAGAATGAGCCCCTCTTACTGCTCTAGCCACAATATTCTGAATTAGTCGGCCAGGGCTTGCACCTGGGTTTAGTGCTGTCTCCCCAATAGATGCATGGAAGATGTTCATGTCTGATAATTTAATAGAAGAGATGCTGACATGCACAAACATGGAGGCACGAAGAGTAGCCATGGACAGGGGAAAAGAGTGGAAAAATGTAATCGAAAATGAGCTCATGGCCTCCATTTGACTGACCATTCTTGCAGGAAGTGAGAAGAACTGGGATGTACCAGTTGGTGTGTTTTTGGGAGTCCTCTGCATAACCCATTGTACAAGGCACCTATGTCAATTCAAAGATTTAAAGATATTCGTCGTTTCTTGCACTTTGATGACAAGAGGACCAGAGCCTACTGACTGAAAACGAACCACATCGCTACATATGGGACCTGTTCCTGGTCAACTGCAGGCAGAAATTCATCCTCAGTGATTGTGTTACTGTGGATGAACAACTTGTGCCTTTCAGAGGGAAGACCCAGCTTCTGCAGTATATGCAGAGCAAGCATACAAAAGTGATACAAGGATACAAAAACTGCAATTTCTTAAAATTAATGAAAAAATAAATAAAAATGCAAAGGGCCTCATGTCACAAACATGTTTTATGAGGAATACCCCAAATATGAGAATGTTACAACTCTTCGTTTTAAAGATTTTGAAGAATAACAACCGAGTTTATAGCAAAATGCATTGTTTCTATTTGGGGTCATTTTTGACCCCACTTGTGGAAGAGTGTAGGTATTGGTAGGTTGTGCATCCAAGGGTTAAGACACGAGGTATTTAAACAATTCTAAATGACAGTGTGATGGCCATAGTACATTATGTGGGTGAAATATGTTAAGGATAATGTTACTCAATGTAACATTGTAAAGAACCTTTGGATAGGATACAACATTTTGTAAACAGTTACCTCATAACCTGTACTATCAGATCTATGTATGTAAACTTTCCCCAGTACTTCCGCTTAAGTAAGTAACCAAACACATAAAGTCACCCTCACCAAAAGTAGCACAAACAGACAACTGACTCAGCAATGATAAGTAGAGCTACCCGAGGCCGAGACTTAACACTAGAATTACTGAGCCTTTTTTCCCTGGTGCAAGTCCCTACTACTAGATTTACTGGCCTGCGCAGATTTGCGTAAATTCCCCCCAACCTTAACACCTCTTGGCACCCCGCTGAGATTTTCACAGGTCGTCAGCTCCATTGTTCTCCTGCTTTTGTTGTGCAAACACACCCTCCCCCAACCCCTAACCATGAGAGATTCAAGTTTTTCCTTCCCTGCAAGGCTGCTTTCCTTCCTTACCTGCCTGCATGCCTGTCCATAAACATATATACACAGAGTTGTACATATATTTATATATTTATATAGCCACACCTTATATAATATGCATAAAGTCTAGTTATACACACAGACACATCTATATCATATACACACACACACACATATATATATATATATATACATACACATATATGTGTGTGTGTGTATATATGATATAGATGTGTCTGTGTGTATAACTATGTATGTATGTATATATGTATATATATATAAAATATGTATATATGTATATATATATAAAATGTTTGTATAGTGCACTTTCTATACCGTGCTCTGTCCACTTTTTTGCAATGACAATGCAGATTTTCTACTTGTGGGACAAATAAATGCAGATTTGCTGTGTGTGTGTGTGTGTGTGTGTGTGTGTGTGTGTGTGTGTGTGTGCGCGCAACATTGGCATTTGTTTACTCAGATCCAAGGCAGGCCAAACCTCTGTGTTACAACCTACATACAAAAGACAGACATTCACATTATATGGGTACACAAGTCTGTTTTATTTCAAAGTGTTTCAAACTTTACAGGGTTTGCAGACCCAGTGTCCATCATCCCTGCATTTGGCACAGGTGAATTTCTTACATGTTGCACAGGTAAATCTGCTGCGATTCCTGTTGCAGCTCTCTTGCACCTGGCACTGTGTTGTCTTTACAGTCCCTGGCACAGCACCTGCCTCTGTGCTAAGATTTCCTTGTGCTGCATGAATCGGCAACGAAGTTGCTGAGCTAGAAGACGCAGAAACAATCTTCTTTTGCCTGTCCACCCTGTACATGCCTTGTACAAAATGTAGGCATTCACTGCCGCCAGGTCCAGCATATTGTAGAAAACCGCTACTGGCCACCTGCGTGTTGCTGATCTTACAGAATACATCCGTGCCATTTGGTCCAACACGTCTACACCACACTGTAAAAGCAGAGCGAGAGAGTCATGAGTATATGTTTTTTTCTATAGGCCTGTATAGCACACATCAGAAAACATTGTAGCACTGGTGTAAAATTGTACACACATTCACATACCTTCATGTGGTTGTAGTCTGTGATCGTGTTGGGTTTCCTCTTTCTGCCGTCACCGATCGTCACGTCTTGGTGCATGGAACTTAGAACACACACAGTCTTGGTTTTTTTAGGTGCATAAATTGTCAAGGACACACTGCCACTTCTAAGCACTGAAGTGGAGAATACCTCTCGCTTTGCAGTATCTTTTGCAAGTTGAGGAAGTTCACGCTGGACTTTATTCACCGTGCCCAGTAATGTTGTTTTGCGCTGCAGCAGTCTGTGCGACAGTGACAGTGAAGTAAAGAAATTGTCCGTTGTGACATTTCTTCCATCATCCAAAAACGGCTCCATCAGTTTCATGACCACGTTCTCTGCCAGCCTCTCTCCCTTCTGACGACTGGGGTCCTTTCCCAAGTAAGGAGATGCACTGCAGACATATTTGGTGTCCAAATCCGTGGCCATCCAGAACTTGATCCCAAATTTGTCTGGCTTGGTTGCAATATACTGGGTGAATGGACAACGAACCTTGGTAGGGAACAGCTGTTCATCTATGGTCATGTGTTCCCCTGGAGTGAAACTCTTAGCACAGTTCTCGTTGAAGCGTGTCCAGATGTCGGAGATCGCTGCAAATTTGTCTGTTTTCACCCGTTCTGCCCGCTTGTCCCTGTCATCAAATCGAAGGTGTTGCATAATTGAAATGAATCTATCTCGGGGCATTGTCTCTTTGATTAGTGGCACCAGAAAACTTTCTGACCAGCAATCCACAATGGCACCAACAGGACACATGATTGCTCTTACAAACAGGATTGAAATGAATGCCATAAGTTCATGAACTTAAAGCATAAAGTCTAGTTATACACACAGACACATCTATATCATACAGATATATATATATATATATATATATATATATATATATATATATATAGCAGATCCCGGGAACAACATCGGAGATCTCTGTCCAGAAGAGCGCAGTCCTGGGAACAGCTAAGATACTGCGCAGGACCCTCAAGCTCCCAGGCCTCTGGTAGAGGACCCGAGCTTGAAGGATAAACCGCCCACAGGGGCGTGCTGGGTGTTTTTTTTTTTTATATATGTGTATGTGTGTGTATGTATATATATATATATACATACACACACACACACACACACACACACACGTAGATAGATAGATATGTGTGTGTGTGTGTGTGTATACATACACCAATATTTTTGAATACACGTGTCCATATTTATGTTTCCAGATTGTTTGTATAGTGCACTTTCTATACCGTGCTCTGTCCACTTTTTTGCAATGACAATGCAGATTTTCCACTTGTGGGACAAATAAATGCAGATGTGTGTGTGTGTGTGTGTGTGTGTGTGTGTGTGTGTAGGTGTGTGTGTGTGTGTGTTTGTGCAACATTGGCATTTGTTTACTTAGATCCAAGGCAGGCCAAACCTCTGTGTTACAACCTACATACAAAAGACAGACATTCACAATATATGGGTACACAAGTCTGTTTTATTTCAAAGTCTTTCAAACTTTGAAACGAACCTTGGTAGGGAACAGCTGTTCCCTACCAAGCATTTCTTGCAGCTGGCAACAACGGTCGTGCATTCAGTATAGTTGTGACTTCCGCAAAAAATGTGGTCAAAATCTCATGAGTAAGTTGAAGCATTTCTATCAGGCATTTCTGAAAGTTGTAACACAGAGGTTTGGCCTGCCTTGGATCTGAGCAACTCTGAGTGACCAAATGCAAATGTGCCAGGCCTCAAGGACAATGGGTGGTTTGCACAACAAAAGCTGTAGGAGAAACAAGCTGACGACCTGTGAAAATCTCAGCAGGGGTGCTTAACACCTCGGGACTTGCACCAGAAAATAAAAAAGCCAGTAATTCTAGGGGGTATTGGGTTTAGGGAAGTTACGCAAATTTACGCAGGATAGTAAATGTAGTGTTAAGCAGAAAAAAATTAAAAGTTGTTTTGTTTTTTTATGGCTCGAAAGATTGAAGAAAAATATGTTTAATAATTCAACAAGAGCCGCACCTTCAACCCAAGTACATTCAAATTTTGGAACAGGCTCAACATTGCTGTTTGTTCAATAGTTTTTATCCACTCTCAAAAGTCATTTTATGGCTTTAATATTTCCAGCTGATAAGGAGACTTACGGCATTTCAAATGTGCGTCCAAATGCTTTAAACATCCGCTTTGTCTGTAATGACAGTATCAAACTGCAGAGCATTGTTTTTACTAAAATTCAGCATTTTCAGATGAAAATATGGCTGCTTTTTTCACTGTAACACCCCCCTCAGTGCCATTTTTTAGGGTGATATTCTTGGAGATTCATTTTTTATATATATATTTATGCTTTTGGACTGAGGGTATCTAATACGCACGCTGTCACTGTGTTTTGTACTACCAACTGTGAGGGCTTTGCTTTTACTTTGAGCAGTCTGGTTTTATTTTGTCTCGTGAGTGTGTGAGAGAGAGATATTAGGCCCCTCATGTCAAACTGAGTGATTTATGGCCCCAATAAAACTTTATGCCCCTAGGAAGTAATAAAGTAATAAAGGAAGTAATGAAAATATGACATTCATAAAAAGTATGATTTTCATAAAATTATGATATTCATCCAAAATATGCTAGTTCATAGGTCATTGCTTTTTCTTCCCCCCAAAAAATAATTAATTGATTATTTAGAACGTTTATATATCAAATAGCATTCTTTTATTTTTAAGCTATTAAAAAAGTTTTTACTTTTTTATGCTTAAAAAACGCCATCTGGTGGTGGGTCAGCGCATGACCGTGGACCGTGTGCTCACCCCCCGCGCCTGTGTGTCTAGGCTCGCCCGTGCGCTCGCCTCTCTCCGCATCGTGCCTGTGTTTCTGGGTCCGTGTTTGTGTGTGAAAACATGTTAAACCAGAGCAAAATTGCTTAGTTAGACTGGTGCTTTTGTAACGTTCAGTATGGCCAGACATACAGGGTGTATGCCTTGGGGGAAAACTTTATTTCATTTTATTTGCATTTGTTTAATCTGAACAAAGAAATTTAAAATCAAACTCAGACTCGCAAAAAACTCTCGCGATCGCCCCCGAGCATAAACTGTTCAAAAGAGGTTCTGACCTGAAGATGGCGCCGGTGTGTGTGGCTGCTCGTCTGTCACTGCCAAGTTTGTTCTTGTTTATGTTATTCCTAATTTGTGTCATCCGCGAAACAAAGTCTCTGCTGAGGTATGATCGCCAGACACTATTGGACCTCAAACCTGTGGTCCAAAATATTGTGTCCTTTGGAGCTGGTGGGCAGCAACCCCTGCCCCCATTTGTATCGGAAACCCCGGGTTACCTGTACCGGGTTCCCACGCTACCTTCCCGGCGAAAGCGTCATCGTCGCCGGGGTAAACGAAGCGGCCGCCTGGTGAAGCTAAAGGTTTACCTAAAGAATTATTCTGCTGTTTTCCGACCAGTACATGGATTATTTCCAAGGCTGTCTGCGTCTAGGCGTTTTCTGGATCCTGTTGATGCCTGTTTGGTGCCTGTGGTCGGCTTTGATGATGATGCTCCACGGCCTCGCTGCCCATGCCCTCCCAGGCTAAACCTCCGCTGTCAACATTATCGGAACCTGAGATTGCTGCGGCAGGATTGTGGACCTCCTGAACTCCGAACACCGACTCCAGCTCCCGCTAGAATTGGCCTGGTGAACGCCAGATCACTTTTAAACAAAACTTTTATTCTTCGGGACTTCTTCAGTTCCTGTGATCTGGATTTTCTGTGTGTGACTGAGACGTGGCTGAGTGTTGGTGAGTCCAGTGCTCTATCGGAACTTTTACCTGTGGATTGTTGCTATTTTAACTCGCCACGGACGTCAGGCAGAGGTGGAGGCACAGCGACTGTTTACAAAAAGGATTTTAAATGTAAGCAGTGTTTTCTACAGCCTTCGTTCTCCAGCTTTGAACTCACCTCGTTTGAGGTGAGTCGTACAAACCCGGTTTTCTGCGCTGTCATCTATCGCCCCCCGAAATACAATAAGAACTTCATAAACGACTTTTCTGTTTTTTTAGCTGGGATCATGCCCAACTATGATAGTGTTCTTATTGTTGGAGATTTTAATATACATGTATGTTGTCCTGATAAGCCACTGGTCAAGGACTTTTTAAGCCTTATTGACTCTTTTAGCCTGGTGCAGTCCGTGCCTGGGCCTACACATGAGCACGGACACACACTGGACCTTGTTCTGTCTTATGGTCTGCCTGTCACTAACTTGGAGATTTGTGACTGTGCACTCTCAGATCATATGCCTGTGTTATTCAACGTTGGTTTGACACATACTGCAGTTAAATCTGGCGCTACTACTCGGTGCTGTCGGGTTATTAACCCCGCCACTGCCGCGCAGTTTTCTGCTGCTTTTAATCAGCTCGGCGGCCCTTCTGACTTTGTTTCCTCTGATACAGAAGAGCTGAATTCCTGGTTTTATTCTTGCTGTCAAAAAATCATGGACTCTGTGGCTCCTTTAAAAACCAGGCAGCCTAAGGCTAAACCTGAGCCTTGGTTTAATGAGAGCAGTCGTGCTGTTAAGAGGGAATGTCGTCGAGCAGAACGGAGATGGAAAAAGGATAAACTGCATGTATCATTTCAAATTCTAAAAGACTGCTGGCATCGCTACCAGAACACTGTTAAAGAGGCAAAAAGGGAATATTTTGCAAATATTATTTCTTCCAACTGTCATAACCCACGTGTGTTATTTAGGACCATTGACACTGTTCTTAATACACCACTGAATGTCTGTTTGGAAGTTTCTCCTGAGATTTGCAATGATTTTCTGAACTTTTTTATTGGAAAGGTTGTCACCACCAGGGCTCTTATCACAGCTCCTGACTCTGACCCCTCTGTCTCTGTCCCTTGCACTGCTGTTTTTACTCAGTTTGAGCTTGTGACGCTCTCCATTTTAGAGGATGTGGTTCGCCATATTAAGCCCACAGGTTCCCCTCGGGATCCTGTCCCTCCACAATTCTTTAAAGAAATTTTTCCTAGTATACGACAGTATGTCCTTGACATTATTAACAGCAGTCTGTCTTCTGGTGTGGTTCCTGCAAATTTTAAACATGCAGTAGTGCAGCCACTGCTTAAGAAATCTGGCCTTGATCATACAGTTTTAGCGAACTATAGGCCTATTTCCAAGCTGCCTTTAGTCTCCAAGGTTTTAGAGAAAATTGTTTTTAGTCAACTGAAAGATTTCCTAGATGAAAATGGCATCTTTGAGGTTTTTCAATCAGGTTTTAAAACCCTTCACAGCACAGAATCTGCATTATTAAGGGTTTTTAATGACATCCTTCTGGCATGCGATTCCGGTAACCATGTTGTTCTTGTTTTGCTTGACCTAACTGCTGCCTTTGACACCGTAGACCACAATATTTTAATTTCTCGATTACGTGATGTAGTGGGTATTGGTGGCACTGCACTTAATTGGTTTAGGTCTTATTTGTCGAATAGAACTTTCTCTGTCAGCCTTCTCGGTTACGAATCGTCTTCTGCTCCTCTGTCATGCGGCGTCCCACAGGGCTCAATTTTAGGGCCACTGCTCTTTTTACTATATTTATTGCCTCTGGGTTCTATCCTCAGAAGGCATGGGATCTCATTTCATTGTTATGCCGATGACTGCCAAATTTATTTGCCACTAAAGCACAAGGATGGCATCTCCATAAAACCTCTCTTGACATGTCTAGATGACATTAAAGCTTGGTTGGCTCTAAACTTTTTAAATTTTAATGAAAAGAAAACAGAAGTGTTGGTGTTTGGACCCAGTGGTCCCTGTGAGCCCTCCTCTGTTGTTTTAGGATCCCTGGAAGTCTATTTTAAACCTGTTGTTACTGACCTTGGTTTTAAGTTGGACAGTGATTTTAAATTGGACAATCAAATCAGAGCAGTGGTGAAGTCCAGTTTTTATCATTTAAGGCGACTGGCAAGAGTAAAATCTTTCCTTTCGAGGCAGCACCTTGAAACAGTGATCCATGCTTTTATTTCTTCCCGCCTGGACTACTGTAACGCACTTTATGTCGGGGTCAGTCAGTCATTGCTCTCACGTCTGCAGCTGGTTCAAAATGCGGCTGCACGACTCCTAACAGGAACTCGAAAAAGAGAGCATATAACCCCCGTGCTAGCCTCTCTGCACTGGCTGCCTGTGTCTTTTAGAGTTAATTTTAAAATTCTTATGTTTGTTTTTAAATGCCTTCACAGTCTTGCCCCGCCTTACCTCTCTGAGCTTCTTCATCTCCACACACCCTGTCGGTCTCTAAGGTCAGCTGACCAGCTGCTCCTGGAGGTACCGAGATCCAGGAGGAAGCTCAGAGGGGACAGGGCCTTCTCTATTGTGGCTCCAAAATTATGGAATAATTTGCCCATGCACATTAGAGAGGCCCCTTCACTGTCCACTTTTAAATCCCGTCTTAAAACCCACTTTTATTCCTTGGCTTTTAACCTCAGTGAGACTTAGTTTCTCTTTTAATTGAAGTAGTTATTTAATTAATGATTTCACTCTTCTTTTATTTTGTTTTTATTTATATCTAATGTAATTTTATTTTATGGTTCCAATGTACAGCACTTTGTGTCAGCTGTGGTTGTTTTAAAGTGCTTTATAAATAAAGTTGATGATGATGATGATGATGATGATAAACACACCGCGGCTCACAACATGAAAAACTTTCTGAAAAAAAAACCTCTTTTCTCCAAAAAACGCACCACAAAAAACCCCCTAGAATTACTCGATAAAACTCTCCCGGCTCCCAACCCCGATCCTTAGGCAAATAAGCAGGGAGAAACTCCTGAAAAAACCCTCCACGTTTTTCTCCAAAACCCCTAGAATAACTTGTAGGGAACCCCCCGTATACCCAAAACCTTATATTCGATAACAGGGGAAAATCCTGAAAAAAACCCTTAGTCTTTTTTCTTCAAAAAACCAGCCCTCTCAAATTCCGCGCAGAGTCTAAGTTCTACCTCGCTCTTACTCGCATACAACTGCGCTTAGCGCACAATTTTTCCTTCTTGTTCGCTCCATGGCTCAGCTCACGAATGCTCCATACCTAGTTTCAAAATTTGTGCCGGAGACCAACTCCGCCTCCCAGGTAAACCTAACTGCCCCGCTGCCAATCACATAACAAAGGGGCGGCTCCACTCGCACCCCGGTTAGCCAATCTGCTGCAGGTCCGATTTTTATGATCCCCCGCTGAGGTTAAGACTGGCTTCAGCCTCTCACAAGCCATCTGACTTTGGAAGCATGGACAGCTGGCGTCGCTCAGACTGCTTATGAGTTCGCAAATAAGACCCCTGTCTCTGGACCGCTTCACCAACAGCTGGCGCCTCTTTCCTTATGTGCATATCAATCGGTAAGTGTTACTCTTGCTTTCTAACTACATTTTGCACTTTCCTTTTTTAACCATTTTCTGTCAAAAAAGCTTTACATCTTCAAAACCATGTAAAATAGGTTTTCTAACACCTGGAATACACTTTAAAAATATATAAGCTCGCCTCTAACACTCAGAGTTAAAAAAGTGGTTTAGTACACTAAACTCTAGCCGCGATCATGTCCTCATCAGGTACCTCATTTTTCTTACTCTTGTTCATATAATGCTTATATTTTACTGTTTTGTCCTGTTTTTAAATACTCCTTGTTATTTCTTTTTTTTTAGACTCTGAAATAAGCGTGCTCAACTTTTCTCTTAAATCATCCTTTAGTATGTTCGGTGTTACAAACTTGAAGAAGCACAGAAAAGATCACCAGACATTAATCTAATCAGTTTTCAGCCTACATTCATATTAAAATGTTGAAATCTTTCCTGCTAGACCGAAGTGTAGCGTTTGATACCATTGGCCATAACATTTTATTACATCTATTATTAAATGGATAGTCCTCTTCACACACTGAAGTCAATTATGAAGCTCCACAGGCTTCTGTGCAAAGACTAGTTCTGTTTACATTATACGTGCTTTAGAAGCATAGCACGGCTATGCATATGATACCCACTTTTATCGGTTAAACTGCCGGGGTGTCTTAGATACATAAAGAGCTTTAATTTTCTGCTTCTAAGTTCAGATAAAACTGAGGTTATTGTAACATGGCGTAAAAATCTTAGAAACACTGTGGCTAACAAGATCCTTACTCTGGACGGCATCGTCTGTTGTAGTGATTAGACACATTATAAGTAAAACTGAAGCACACAATCCCGTCGCACAACATCAACATTTATTTATATACAAAGATAAAAATGCTTTTTTTACATAAAAGAATTGTAACTTTACAACACTCAGGGAGTTTGTGTGTTCGCTCAGACACATGAAAAATTAGAGGGAACATTGGACATAATCCTTATTTTGCTGCCACGTCTCAGTCAGACACATAAAATCTAGAGACTCTTTAATAAAGAGATCGCTTAGAATAAATGATTTGTTTGTTATGGAGCGAACGTTAAGCAGGGCCAACCGAGTTGATGGCGATCGATCTGCAAAATCAACAGCTGACTGCAGCGGCTGTTGGGTCTGTCTAGCACAGGCCCAGCGCTGGAACGAGACAATTTAACTACACCGCAAAAGCATTAAACACCAAGTAGGCAAAGTTCGTACTCATGCATGAGGGAGACCGGACCGGAGCCAGATGTTGTTCCGCCCACTTGGCCTCCGTCGGACTCTCAGCCAGGTTTCCCATAGCACTCCTTTTATTGTGGTTACATGAATATGCATAGGTTCATTAACATATAACATCTTACATAGGTATATGTAAGAATACCGTGTGTGTGTGTGTGTGTGTGTATGTGTGTGTGGGGTCAAGACATGACCCCATGAAGACTCCCCAAAGTCGTCCATCTAAACAAAAGGCACTTAGACTAAAACACGTTTATCCTACCATAAAACAATAAGACAAGGTACGGCCTCTCCCATGCTCCCGGAATGTGGGGGGTGAATACCAGAATGCTCTGGAATGCACAACAAAGATGCAGTTGTGGTCACTCAAAGCTACATCCTCCGCAGACACGTTGCTGATGCTGAGGCCCAAAGAAAGGAAGCGTGTGAGACATGGCCGACTGTGGAGGCTCAGTCTGTCTGTTCTTCTGCTCTTCATCCAACATGTCTGCAGCACTTTACAGGACGCTGCAGACTAGTTACCAAAGAACGAGTCAGGAACACATCAGGAACAAACTGAGACACACAAGTTTTACAGAGACCCAACGAAGATGAAGAGAAAGCTGCTGTAACCTGGAGACCTCAGTCTGACCCTGAAATACCCCACAGATGGAGACACAAACACCTCCACCTGCACCGTCTGCAGCAGGGAGGGAAACATCCTGCTGAAGAAACAAGTGCTGCTCACTGTCAGGGCTCAGTGCTGTAGATGCAGGTCAAAGGTCAGAGGTCATGGTGGGACCAGTATCAGTTTACTCCTGTTAGGGTTCAATGTTGAGAGAGGAATCCATAAATAACCACCGGTGTGCAATTAGACGGCATTTTAATGAATTACACATGTGTGAGTCCAACAACCCAATCAGTATTGAACTGCTTTACCATATTCAAACAACGGTTTTATAGGGTTAAGCTAGTACAGCCCCCTTTTCTGTTGCTAGGCAGATTTAATACAGCATACGTCAGCCTAAACCACAAATGTTCTGTCAACAACCTTTAACATAGTTTTAAAAGAACATAGTCTTCGGGTCGGTGCCTCCCCTCAGCTCGTCTTCGCTGTCGCTTATCTCCTGGGACATCTGTTGCACTTCCTCTACGTACGTCGGCACAATTCTGCACTTGCAGCAAAAATACATTTACACTTCTGCCCTACCAAAATAGATCTACTATGGTGTGTATGTGTGTGTGCGTGCACGTGCGGGGGCGCGTGCGTGCTGTGTACTGCGTACGTGTCGTGACCTCTCTATTTGTGTCTGTATGTGTGTGTATGTCTCGTCTGTCTGTGGGTGCACAGAGTGTGCATCTGCTCTCTGAACAGTTTCACTTCTGCAAAAGCATGGCTTGCAGACGCATTTCCTGTCAGCCTGCAGTCAGCTTCTCACCCACTGAAGACTTCAGTATAAGAATACAAAAACATTCAAAAACCTTTAAATTATAAATTCAACTCCACAGTTTGAAGTGGTTATAACAACCTGTAATAAAGACTAATATAATACCCATATATTTGAACATCTGAATGCCTCTGAATGCAACATCACTATTAACATGAAATGGTAATGATGATTATAAAAATAGCAGCAAATAATATCTTTCTCTTCCTGGCACTCCCTCTCTTGTGGTGGCCCTCGAAGAGGGTCACCACACACTTATAACATTACTCTGACCCTCTCTAGAGATGCCAGCTCCCCCTAAGAACACTCCATGGGTAAAGTCAGGTTCTTCCTTGGTCCCTCTCTCGTGGAAATCTTCTCCTGTAAAGGATAGAAAACACTTTCTCCCTACTACGGCTCTAACTTACTCTGTTCCTCAAGTGCTCTCTTTATTCAAACCTGATTCAACCTAATATTACTCAAAACATGAACCTAATTGCGTATTCGTATTCGTAACATTACTCAACCTTTGTAAAACTCTTAAAGCACTGCTTGCACGTCTCTGCAGGCTTCCTCTTGCTCCTTATCTGATCATCAACATCCTATGCACAAAACTGTCGCTGCTGCTGCAGGTGCCTCTCATCTAAAGTCACCTATCACAAGAAAATGTATCAAGAAAATCATTAAAAAACAACCACTTTAATCACTACGTGTAAGCACATAGTTAATTGCTCCTAAATAAATTTCACCATAGCTAAAAGCTTAACTCTACCTGTATTTTAGAACTCACATTTCCTGTGTTATACCCTGTTTTAATATGACATTTTATTTCATTTTGCCGCTCTTAATGTAATGATACACTCTAATTTATACTTTATCAGACTTAACCAAACTATATAAGCTTTCTCCCTTTGCTTCTGTTTTAAACAACAACTTGGTTACTTCAACAAGCATTTGTTATTCTGTAACTGCTTTTTATGTAATAAGACTAATTTAGAGCTGCATGTGTTATCCCAATATTTTACATGTCACCCCATTTAGTCACAACCAAACTCCTATTCAGTTCCTCTTGTCTGTCACTTGTTACAGGGCCAACTCAAATTCAGTTCAAAGCTAAAGGAATTTCAGGCCCTAGGCCTCACCTATGTTTAAACCATATGTGTTTGTAAGCGTGAATGCTGTTTATCCTTCTGTTGCTCCAAGTCCCCTACACTATATCGACTGAGACATAACGCTCATCGAAGCTTATGACCTTTAAATGGACCGAACATCAACTCTGTTAATGAGCACGATTGCAATGTGTAAGAAAAAATCATTTCTACATATATAATCTCCAATATTATTCATTTGAGTCAGCGACACTTTTAACATCCTCATAAAAGCTCTCCTCTACCCTAGAAATAAATCTATTTACTATCTGTTTCTAAAGCCTACATTATAACAACTTTATTCTAAAAATAAAAAAAATCACACCTTTTCTACTCCTAACATCTTCACCATTTTCCCCATTATTATTATTATTATTCCCCCAGTTTCCCTTTAAGTTCGGTGTACAACTTCTTATAAACACCAGCAATTTATCTTCTAAACAGAATTCAGTTCATTTTACTCCTTTCTTTAGAATTAACAATCTCTGCCTCAGTTTTACCATATCTAAATTATCAAACAACCCCAATCGTTATAAAATCATACTAAAACCCATTTCAAATTAAACAAATTAAATCTTAAATCCCTCTCTTTTTTGACACATCTCATGTGGCAAAAAATTCAACATGCTTCACCCAAGCTTAACAAATTAACAAGGGAAAAAAGGTTAG
The DNA here is from genome assembly GCF_001858045.2 of Oreochromis niloticus. NCBI lineage: Eukaryota > Metazoa > Chordata > Actinopteri > Cichliformes > Cichlidae > Oreochromis > Oreochromis niloticus. The sequence continues at coordinate 86,941 of NW_020327503.1, forward strand.
TCATATCATATCAGTTCTCAGAACACTTCAGCCATCCTCCTCTCCGGTATTTTGCTCCAGCCCTGAAAACCTGTGTTTAAGGAACAAAATCAATTTAATTATTATGTCAAATCTTCTCAAACTCCTTGCTCCATCGAACTCTGGATTCTTGGAATTTCCTGGAAACAAAACCTGTACTCAACTCTCCCCCTTTATGATCCAATCTGTGTCATAACACAAAATAAACTTAAACAGAACAGTTATTAATCATGTGTTACCTCAGTTAATGGTAACTTGAGTTACCTCAAACAATGTTTCCCTTTTAGCATTTGGCATTCTATAATGTAATAACATAATCCAACCCCAGTAAATAATTTTCTCAAAACAAACATCAGCAACCCAAAATCAGCATCCCCAGATTTAAGTCTCCCACTTGTCCTGCTCATGGCAAAAGCAAAACAAAGCATCCCCTTTCTTTTCCTCACATGGTAAATTTGTCCACATTTATTCATCCCCACCTTAGTCTTGTCACTCACATTCACTCACATGCATTCACACATGATATTTTTTGCTGATCTGCAGCCTTCCGCGCACGTCATCAGATGCTCCACATCAGCAAAATGAGCTCAATCATTTGTCTTATTTCATTTTCCTTTTTAGGAAAATAGTTCGCTATACTTTTGACTGGATTGAATCGATACAATCCTTTTTTAGACAAGAGACTCGCCGCCAATCAGTCTCTGATTGTAATCAATTATAATCTGTAAAGCCCACCTGATTTTCGTACTTGGTAATTTTGTCAGCGCCGTCAGTTCACTCTCTTCCAGGCCTGCTTAGAACAAAAATGAAAAAAGAGAGCTGATTATTAGCTCATCAAAGTACAAAACAAAATCACCTGACAGGTTTTTCCTGAGTGCACTACTACAAAAAATTTTTGGGGCCCCTCTCAGACATATCCATGTCTAATCAAACACCCTCTCTGGAAATAAAACAACAGCCTCCAAAATCAGAAATGATCTCAAAGTTCACCCTTTCAACACACCGAAAACCTCGTCAAAAGATCAAAGACCGTTTGCACAATGTCTCCCTTCCTCACTTTGCCATGTTTTCATTCAGCATAAGATCTAAACCGATTTCAACAACGTACCATCACTAAATTATAAATTTCCTGTCCAAATCTGCCCCTCTGAACAGACCTGACCACCGTAATCAAATATCCTGATACTTTACCATTATATATCTCGCCAAATAATCTTCAACAGCCACCGCTCTCTCTTGAACTGAAAGCCTCCGACACACACGCACACAGGAAGTGTCTCTGCTCCAGCTAATTTGCATAGACTCACAGCTCAACAGCCAACTTGACAAGAGAAATACATGTTTAAACCTTATCACATTATTGAATTATTTTCATTTTCTTTCTATACTAATCACTTGCTTTGATCACTCAGTACGAGAGCACTCCTAAGTCACTCTTATAAAAACTGCTTTAATCACTGTTCTTTTGTTTTTTCCATCTATTATATTAAACATTCACACCATTCTCTCACTCATACAAGCAGCAAGCTGATCTTCATTGCATATGCTTGTGTTCTTAGCCAGGTTTTCAATCAATGTCTCTATGCATTAAGCTTTGATTAGACAAGCTTCATGAGCCTGTCTTTGTAAGGTTAATGCATTTTCTGTTTGTGTGTGGTATTTTGCATCTATGGCTTCGCAGTCTGTCAGACACCTTTCCAACCCTCCAGTTAAACAGTCAGTTTTCTCCTTCCCCGAATTACTAACCCTCTGTTTTGATTTCCCACCTTAAATAAAGCACTCCTAGTCTTCAGCCAGGAGCTAGGGCCTGTTTTCCAGGTTCATGGACACATGATTCTGTGAACAATTCAACCAGAAACTTGCCTTAACTTATCCATTGCTGTTAACCTACAATTTCCTTCCGACTGCTGGATCTGGAGAGTTGGTCCAGGTCTGCTTTACTCCTGAAAATAACAAAACTAAGACATTTTCATTATTATCACAAGTGGTTAAATAACCCATTTCTCTATCTCTGATCAGAAACACCAATTATGCCATGCATGTAAGCGTGTTCTTCCTTGCATTTTATGTTAATTGAGTGTAAGCTGCTTCTTCATTGAATTCATTCATTGAGTTCTTCGTTGCATTTCTATGTATTCATGTTAATGTACACTACGTGTAAGCTGTTTCTTCATTGCATCTTAAATTATAATCAGTTTTACTTCATGCATTTTTCACTGAGGTTTAGATTCAAACTATCTCACTTCTCATTCATTTCAAAAATAATCTCACATGTAACAACTTGTGTATGTGTGTTTTCAATTCATTAATATAGTTGTCAGTTATTTTCTGATTATTTTTACCTTTTGTATTGTTTACCTCTTTGTTGTGATGTGGTGGACATCCCTAAACACTCATGAGTTCCGGATTCAATTTTAGTCCAAACATATCCTATATTCTCGCAGTCAAACTCGTCCAGCTTCATCTCTCACTGGTCCTTTTTCATTCACAGTGTCCTGTTCGGGCTTCAAAGCTCCAGCAAACACAGTCTGTTTCTTCTCTGTTTTCTTTACAGTCTTTTCTTTCAGGTCAAGTCCCAGCATGGCAAACTATCACATTCAGTGCCTTCAGTCTTATTTTCATTTGCTCTGTTTTCTTCTCCATTCATGGCAAATATGAGAGTCAGTGCCTTCAAGCAGACACATCACACTGTTCTTCACCAGCATGCATGTGGCATTTTTCATACTGCTGGACTCATCAGTGGTCGTCAGTGTTACTGCTTTCACTTGCACTGCTTTTAGCTTCAATTAATTCTTCAAGTCCACGATGTTCTGTCGGTCTTCATCAGGAGATTGACTGTCCTTTGAGTTTCTTCTCAGTTTCAGGGACAAAGTGAGAGATCAAGCTGCACAATTTCGAGCCAAAAACTGGCTTATTTTCTCCCAATTCTGTTAATCATTTCAATGTTGAGAGAAGTCCACCTGTATGGGCACACTAAAGCATACAATTAGTATTATATTCATTTTTTCTTAAAGGCTTCATTTGCTTCATGTGCCTAGAAGTAACTCATCTGTCTCTCTGTGTTCTTTCTTTACACACTCAGTTCCCATATATGGGCATGCAAAGTTCCTGTTCACTATTTCCTGTTTGTGCAGACTTCTGCAGAGACTTTCTGCAGGCAACAGGCAGACTCTGTCTCCCTTTAACTTTCACAGTCTACAAACAATCAGTAATTCTACTAAATCTTGATCTAAAACAGTACACCTTCATTTTCACTCACACACATTTAAATAGAGCTCTTTCAAACATCAGAACAACTAACACTTCTCCACACACGTCACCCTTCTTTAGGTCAGTTTGTAGCGTATACACTTATATGTTTTCCATCAGAAAAATAAACTCAATTTCTCATAACCTCACTCATGCGTTTCTTGAATTAAAAGCACTTGCAAACTTTAAACATCCTATTTTACATCACAAAAGAAATATATTTCACACTCCTTTATTTCATACACCCCTTTTAAATGCTCTAACCTCTTTCAGACGCCATAAATCGTCTCACACACACTGCCTTTTCTCTCTCAAACTTCTCCCTTTTTCACTCACTCAGACAAATCATCCAGAGACCTTCAAATCAAATACTGACAGCATTCACTCGGTTAAAATCACTCAAAATACGCTTTCATACGAGTATTTTGGACATGCCTTCCATAATCAGAAAGAGCAAGTCAAAAAGAAAAAAGAAAAAGAAAAAACTGAAACCTCTCATCGTCTCACACACCGCTTCTCCCCACACACACATAGCTAAAAATAAAACACACCACCATTTATTACTCAAGATATATACATCTATCAAAATTCAGTCACTTACTATACATCCACACTAGTATATTCGAACTGTATTTATACAATTCTAATGAGCAAAACCAGCATCTTACTTACAGGCATTTAGCAATATTGGCAAACAATAGTTATAAAGCTCAATACTCTCAAAACTGAAACCACCCTCTCTGCGCGTCACCGCTCCTCATTTGCATTTACACTCACCGTCTAAAAATAGAAGTCAGCAGGCAGTGCTTCTGACACAGAGACTCCCTTCAGCCGAGGATTTCTTATTATTATATTATTATATTACACAGACGTCCTTATTTTTACAACTGCACAGATTCTAGGCCTCTTAAATCCTACGAAGTTTCGACAAATTTATCCATAACGGTCCGACCGATAAAGTCCCTGACTTTTTTGCGACCAATTTTAGCCAGTATTCCGTCCCTGATGGTGGCCCGATTGCTAATACCCTAACCAAATTTATCGTAGCCAAAAAAGCGCAAATAGGGGACTTGAACCCCTAGCAATTTTGGAGGTTCCCAAGTTCTCCCCCGCTGTCGACGGTACTATCCCTACTCGCCGGTAGGTCAAGAGTCAGCGTCCTGCCCAGGCGCAAGCGTTACCAAGGAGAAAAGTGCGCTTCTTAACAGACGCCGCTGTCGTCCTAGAAAAATTTAGAATAATTTGAAACAACAATCTACACCCAAAACAGGATTAAGATTAAGGACAACCCTCAACAGTTTTGGAGATTCCCAAGTCCTCCTCGAATGTTGCCCGAAACTATCCCTAGTCGCAGCTAGGTGAAGGACAGATTTCTCTATCCAGCAGGGAGCGTCACCTCCGAGAAAGTTCTTAAGGGTTGCATAACCAATGGGGCTCCAACCCACAAAATGACCCAATTCCCTACCACACTAAATTAGCAGCTCCAACTGCTTTAATTCTCTCAACGGCTCCAACCGTTCTTAATTCTCTCAGCGGCTCCAACTGCTTTTAACTTTCTCAGTACTGTACTTTATTACTTTCATTATCACCAAAATCAAAACAGACCTTCACCAGTAATTACAGTGACCAGGCTTTTAATTTGACATGCCCAATGTGACACCTTTTGGAAATATATTTCAACAGGCAGTGTCTTACCTTTAAATGCCCCGGGGAATGCCTGCTCACTTTCACCACTGATTACCGTCTGCCCGTCCAATTACCACGGACCCCGGATCTCTCCGTCTACCCCAACATTCCCTCTCTCTCACCGGAACGAGCCCCCAAATGTTAGGGTTCAATGTTGAGAGAGGAATCCATAAATAACAATTAAAACACATTTATAGTTTTATTCACCACTCCTGTTAGTTTTGGATGCGCTCGGCTCCAACTAATCAGACCAATTTACGCTAACGGCGCACTAATCCCGTAACTGCACACTACCCATAAGCCTCAAGCACCGTTGCTATGGAAATGAAGATAATCAACAGCTTGGTGCTACCCTTATTCCTTTATTTACTCTAAAATAATAACCAGCGATAATACGAAAATAAACTGGCCCAGTGTTTAATTATGTAATTACAAATTGCAAATTGTATTTTTTTTATTTTATTTTATTTTTTTGCAATATTTATCTACAGCGCGCCTTTAGCGACACGTCAACAGATCTTAAGCAAGGCGATTGGATGGTTTTTACTGCAATGCATCTTGGGAGTCGTAGTAAATGGATCTTTCAACTCACGGTCCAGCGAATTTTTCGACTCGACACGAGGCAGATCTTAGCTAGGTAAGTTGTGATAAACTGTGGGTAATTTGCATGTTCACTGAAATATTAATCAGCAGATATTAAACTTGAAATGTTTTCACAGAGCAGTCTGTGTACCAAGAGAACTACTTCTGCAAAAGTTTATTTAATTTTTTTTGTGACGTATTCTCATGTGTAAGACACTTGCTTGGCCACCCAGCTAATATTAGTACTGCTCTATTTTAGCAGTGTATCTTTTCTCTAATTAATTCATTTTTTTAACCCTATTCTCGTAATTAACTCAATATTAACGACTTTAATCTCATAATTGATTTTTTTTTCTAAATATGGTGTAATACTGCCTCGTAATACAAGTTATTTCTTTGGTCACAAATTATTTTTGTAACGATTTCACCAAAACAGACCTGAAATAATCCCTACATGTTCCATTTTCATTTGCAGAAATTACAAAGCCAAAAAACCAAACCATGCCCTTCCTGTCAGGCTCCAAACACCTGCAACAGGAAGACATGCAGTGGATGCCTGGGCAGCCTGAACGTAAAGGAGGGATTGAAAAAAAAAACAAGAACAGCAACTGGGCTGCCTCTGTTAAAAAAAAAAACAAAAACAGAAATGCGAGCAGGGTGGTTAATTCAGCCCAGTTATCAGTAAGGTCAGATCTAATAAGTGGTTCTTTATTAATCACAGTTGTCAATGTTTTCTTGTATATCATGAAGTAAGAAACTAACAAGACATGTATATACACATAACATATTTATTTATAAAAGAGCATAAATAAAAAAGTTATTCACATCAGAATAACATAATCACACTAAAGACATCAAACTAGAAAAAACTATTTTTATTTAAGCTACTTCTGATTTCTAATTTAATCGGCTATTAACAGAGAGACAAAACATTTCAAGATGGATTTTATCATTAATTTACAGGTTTGGTTACCATAATTACTTTTTAACTATTTACAACAATAAAACACCAAAGATGTGACACTTAAAGGTTTGTTATACATCAATTTGCTTACATGAAAGACTGGCTGCATATGTTTTTCTTTGTTGTTCTTGCAGGTTTCAAAACTACATGCCCTGGGCTACCAGCCAATTCTGTTTCTTGGACAGTTTGACCGAAAGGGCCGTATAGTAGGGGACGTGATCACATAGAGCCAGCGGATGGTGCTGCATGTGACATCCTCATGAAGATGAGGAAACTTTATGAACACCTTCTGAGAAGTAAGATATGCTTTGTCCATTATATGTGTCCTTATCAGGTAGCCTATCCTAGCTGTCTTTGGGTGATACTCATTGTACACCTTACATAAGTAGGCAGTTCACCACGAGATACATAGAGACCAACAAGATGGTGAAGATGAGGATAGTTAACAGTCACCAGCTATTCTATTCTATTCTATTCTATTCTACTCTACTCTATTTTGTTCTATTCTATTCTATTATTCAGCCAAGGTTCAGACCAGTAACCTTCTTGCTGTGAGGTGACAGCTGCCCTACATGTCCTGTTGCTAACATGAAAATAGTGTTATATATGCCGTATTACCTCCCCATGTGGCGTTGACCTCACCAAAGCTAGCCATACTGGACCTCTGGTGTTACCCACCTGAACAATTTTGTATGTGTGTGTGTGTGTGTATACTATGGTCTTTCACACTCATATATATAAAAATGTAATTTGAAAAATCTTCTCGAAAACCAGACCTGATAATTCTCTTCGAGACTTTCTAGTATAACAAAAGTCATCAGCTATCTGGATTTATAGTCACACTCATTAATTTATTAATGTATAATGTAGAAAAGCACTACAGATGTCACACTACCCCCGAGGGCACTTGTACTGAATGATTTGGGTCAGTGAGGGTGTGAGATGACTTATTTGATGCCAATATTTACAAGTTGTAACTTTAGTAAAAACCTAACTGAAAACATGCAAATCACTACTTATTATGTGTTTATGTGTACTGTACATTTTTTCAACCCATTTTAATGAATATTTAATATTTAAAATTTTGCAGAATTACAAGCTTCACCTCCAGCTAAAAGTTCTACACCAGCAGCTGGACCATCCTCTGCTGACAGTGTCGATGCTGGACCAGTCCCAGACCCAGAGGCTCTAAACGAGGAATTTATTCTTCATTTAGAGCCTGAACCAACATCTTCCCTCTGTCAGCCTCCTGTATCCTCCTCTTCATCTCTGCTTCCTCCTGCATCCTCCTCTTCATCTCTGCTTCCTCCTGCATCCTCCTCTCCATCTCTGCTTTTTCCTGCATCCTCTTCTTCATCTCTACTTCCTCCTGCATCCTCCTCTCCGTCTCTGCTTCCTCCTGCATCCTCCTCTCCGTCTCTGCTTCCTCCTGCATCCTCCTCTCCGTCTCTGCTTCCTCCTGCATCCTCCTCTCCGTCTCTGCTTCCTCCTGCATCCTCCTCTCCATCTCCGCTTCCTCCTGCATCCTCCTCTTCATCTCCGCTTCCTACATTTCCCTCAATTTCTACGGCGTACACCTCGGATGTCCCAAACAAAAAAAGGACAAGGAAAGGTTAGATGTTACGGTATTGTAAATGTACGAAATACATGACAGGTTCGTTAAGTTTGTTAAGATTTCTTTTTCTTAATTTTTGCATTTTCTCCAGTTTTACAGACCTCATGTAAATATTTCATTTGTTATTTTTCAGAATGCCGAAAACACCGTACACAGAAGATTTTCAAATATGAAGAGATAGTAGACAGGAGAGTTGTAAATGTAAGTAATTTAGCCTGCTGTTGTGCAGATTTGTTTGCGTCTTTGGACTTCCCGGATTTGAACTGTGCCTGACTGACTATCCATGAGCTTTTGTATTTGATGAATCTACGCTAATTCAGCCATTGAGTCTGGATTTCGCTCCAAGTAGGGCATTAAATAGGAACATGCCACCTGCTACAACCTGGTCGTGCTGCCTTCCTGGTGTTTACGTTCTTTAAAGTCCTCCTGACATCACGCTCAGAAGGAGTGGTTGATGTGGAGGTGCTCCTTCCCATTCAGTAACATCTGCTTCAGTTAGTTTTGCTTGTGAGCCACAATGTAAGCAGTGTTGCTTTGCTGACATGCACTCGATGCTGGCAGTACAAGCATTGTAGTGGTTCTTATGTTTTTGTAAACTAATTGTATAATATATTGAGCCATTCAATAGTACACAAATGTTTATAAGCTCCTTTTTGTATGCAACTTGCATGTCTTTCTTAATTAACTGTTTGTTTATACAATGTTTTTCAGGAAAAAGAAGTTAAAGTCAAGTGGAAGCCCTGCTCGATATGGTATGTAGTAACAACTTTGTTGGACCGGAACAGACAATTATATTGTTGATAAATAGTTATCACCTCAGTTTGAATTCATGTATTTGGACTAAAGTAAATTGGGAGCTTTTAGCTGAGGAGCTTGATAGCAGTCCACCTCCAAAGTTCATTATGAGATTTGGAGGTGGACATGGTCAACACTTTTAAGAGTAGGCATAAGACTTTACTTCTTTATAGAGCTTATAGTTAGGGCTGGTTCAGGTCAGCCTTTAGTTATGCTGTCATAGGACCAGACTGCTGTGGGTTAGTGTCCCCCCCCCCTCTCTCTCTCTCCTCTGTCTGTCTGTCTCTTTCAGGGTTATGCAGGCTCAGTATTGGTTGAAGATGCAGTCACATCTCCTTTTACTAAAAACTCTCCCCCTCTCCCTCACCATCTGTAAGCATACATGTCTCAGTAATGCAGTTCATGCATGTTACTAACTAAACTTCTTCCCTGGAGTTTCTGTGCTCTCTCATCCAGCAGGTTCCGATGGCTCGTGGCTGCTGCTGTGGTCCTGCTTGACATCTACTCCATATATTATTACTCTCTGACTTGATTTGATTAATTTATATTACAATGAAGGTGTATAAAGCATGACATGAATATAGAAAATATTTCATCCTAAAAAATTGTCATATGTCACAACCTAAATTATCCTATTTTGTGTGTGGTTGTCGTTGTTGTTTATGTTTTTCTCCTGACAGTGGCAAAGTGTGGGATGACAGATGAGAATCTGCGCAGTTTTACACACAGTAAACCAGATCCCTGTGTGCGATCGCACAGTTCAGTTTGTAGTTCAGCATAAAAGTTCAAAATAAAATATTTACTATACATTTCAGCCAGTGTCAGTCTCTGTTTCACTCTCTAATTTGTTTCAAGTAAAGTAAGTAACATCTTGTATGAGGTGATTAGGGTCGGCAGTACTGTGTATGGGAGCCTAAAGCAAAGTTAACTGCACCAGTACCAGCTTCAGAACATATTGTATATTATATGTTTCTACCTTTTGCAATATGTCATGTTTAGATGCAGTGACAATTGCACATTTGGAGTTGTGGTCATATGTGGTTTTTATACACAGGGTATTAGAAAATAATTGAAATTTTTTCTTGTTTGTTTACACATTATTATTGTTAATATTATTATTAGATACCAAAGACACAATTTGATTAAGGGTTTTCCTGTCATTATTTCAATAAAAATGCAATTACACACGTAAACAATAGGATCAAAATAAACTTAAAAAGTCTATTAGCAAATGCTGATTTTCAAAACATTCTAGAGGAAAATAGAGATAAAATAATCTGAATAATAACAGTGATCTTGGATGATGATGGAGACTTCAATGGATTATTCTGTTTCAATCAATATTTTCATATCTATGACAATAATTTGATAAGATCAAAGAAGGCAATGATTCCAAAATGGGAGTTATGTCATTATATGTATCCAGGAATATGTGCCTGAGGATAGTTGTCATGAAATCAATATTAAATCAAAGTATTACTTAATTACCACAGCTGACACAAGTTCTCCATAGCTGCCTGCTGTCTCAGGATCTGTCTCCAAAAAGGACCAGGGAGAACTAACATGTTATGTTCTAAACTGATGCAGAAAATGCACATTAAACATAATATAAACTTACTGAGTGAAGTAATGTCAAGAGGATTCCTTTAGCTCCTATTGGGTTGATTCCTTGATCAATGCAATACAGAATCATTAATTTGGTTTTTTGTAATGTCCTTAAAACACGTCAAAATGAGGCTCTGTAGTCTGTGTGGCCTCCACATGTCTGTATGACCTCCCTACAACACCTGGGCATGCTCCTGATGAAGTGGCAGATGCTCTCCTGAGGGATCTCCTCCCAGACTCCTGGACATTTTGTGCTGCAGTTGGTGGATGGAGCGAGACATGATGTCCCAGATGTCCTCAATTGCATTCAGGTGTGGGGAACGGGTGGGCCAGTCCACAGCACCAATGCCTTTGTCTTGCAGGAACTGCTGACACACTCCAGCCACATGAGGTCTAGCATTGTCTTGCATTAGGAGGAACCCGGGGCCAACCGCACCAGCATATGGTCTCACAAGGGGCCTGAAGATCTCATCTCAGTACCTAATGGCAGTCAGGCTACCTCTGCCGAACACATGGAGGGCTGTGCGGTCCCCAAAGAGATGCCACCCCACACCAAAACTGACCCACTGCCAAACCAGCATGCTGTAGGACAGGGGTGCCCAATCCTAGTCCTCGAGAGCTACTGTCCTGCAGCTTTTAGATGCATCCCTACTCCAACACAGCTGAATCAAATGGTTTGATGACCTCTTCAGCATGCCATCAAGTTTGGCAAAGGCCTGATAACAAGACATTCATTTGATTCAGGTGTGTTGGAACAAGGATGAATCTAATAGCTGCAGGACGGTAGCTCTCGAGGACTAGGATTGGGCACCCCTGCTGTAGGATGTTGCAGGCAGCAGAAGGTTCTCCACGGCGTCTCCAGACTCTGTCACAAGTGCTCAGTGTGAACCTGCTTTCATCTGTGAGGAGCACAGGGCACCAGAGGCAAAGTTGCCAATCTTTGTGTTCTCTGGCAAATGCCAAACATCCTGCACGGTGTTGGGCTGCAAGCAAAACCCTCACCTGTGGATGTCGGGCCCTCATGGTGTCCGTTCATGACCGTTTGAGCAGACGAGCACATTTGTGGCCTGCTGGAGGTCATTTTGCACGGCTCTGGCCTTTCTTTCCTACCCCACAGTACCTTCCCTTACCGTTAGTTTCCTATTCTTTTACTTATTCTTTGATGACGGTTGTCTTCCTAGATAAGCAGTTTCATTTGCTCTTGTGCAAGTCAGTGGCTCGGGTGCATTCTGGGACTGTCAGTTCACCAGTGTGCTGGCATGCCTCTTAACAAACACACCACTACAGCAAACATCTCAATTGTACTTGTTGATTTCTTCGACAAAACCCTGAACAAAAATTTCCTTGTGAGTTTGCTGCCTGGTGCTTTTAAATTCTGTGGTAATTTGAGCAGCACAGAAAACATTCCATGAATTAAATAATGTTAGTCTATCTAAACATGTACACTAGTCATTAAATTACATGGGAAAGCATGATTATGGGTAAACAACTGCACCAAGGAAATTCCATTTTTCTTCTCAAAATGTAAAATGTCTGTTGAAAAATCACATTAAACAGAGATGTGATTAACTTTTTATTTTACCAAAAATAACATCAATGATGACACAATCAGTCTTCATCAGAAGTGCTCAAATCACTCTCAGTGGCATCGTCTGGAATGTCCTCCTCCTCCTCCGAGTCCATTTCCAGGAGTGGTTGGTGGCTGAGGATTCTCTTGTACGTGTCCTTTATTTTGAGCATTTCAGCTTTCAGTTCACTTTGTTTTTTTAAACCAGGCTACGGAGTCCCTTTTGTGCATCCTCCGACATGCCAACAAGGGAGGCTGTAAAAAGAACAAAACAAATAAATATGAGTAAAGTAAAAAACAAACAAACAAAAAAACCCTCACCTCATAAACACAAGGAATTATGATCCTGTAATTAAACGTTTTTTTTAAAGGGAGAAGGCAGTGTTAGCTAGCAATCTAGATATAGGTAAAAGATCCAGTAAGACTTTAGCATCTGCTCTTATTTTCAATTGATTCATCAAATAATTAATAAATAAAAGATGTGCTTACAGTCTGAGGAGATTGTCCCCAACACCACAGATCGCATTCGCAACACTGTCCAGTGATGCCGCATCTCCCTGCAAAGGATCATCTCCTCCTCTCTCAGGCGCCTCACAGCCATCACCTTCTCAAAGACCTTTCTCTTTGTCTGGAGGTCTGCAGCAGCTACAGTTTAACAACATCAGATGGGAAAACATAGTAGCACGTTATGACTCAAGAACAAAACATTCAACTACTGCTCAGACACTGGGATTTTGTTTAAAAAGGATATTTATAAATCAAGAGCTTACGTTCACTTGTGCTCTGCCAGAGCCAAATGTCGGTCTGGATGAGGCCATCACTGGATACGATTTGCTTTGTTGGTTCAGCAAGCTTGTTGTAGTCGTCAACAGCAGCCGCCAAGCGTTTCTTCTCATCTAAGATGACCTTGCGAATTCTGTGTCGCCTCTTGTTGCTATCTGTAAATAATCATAAAAAATTCACACCTTCACATAATGTATATAGTTACATTTTAATCTACACTCATCAATTTGTTTGCTAGAACACGCATCACATCCAGATTAAACAAACCTGGATCGGATTTTATTCTGTTTACAAAGTAGCTGTACAAATTAAGTATCAAACGGTCCATTTCAAAGAAACTGGGACGTACCATTTTCTCTGTAAAGGCTTTGTGTTCACACTCTGATGATGACGACAAGCTCCTCTATTCGTGCCTGCAACGCTCCAAGGCTGCCATCAGTTTGATCAGTTTCTAAGTGAGAGGAATATTAATCAGAATACAGGATGAGTAACAGTCACCAAACTACAGTGGACTCTGTAATCACTGACTTGATGATATTCATTATAAGACATCTGTAGCCTTCATGTGCTGCATTATCATTAGATAACAAGTATGTCGGTGTTCAGGTTTATAAAACCAACTAGTATGACATCATTTCAACCCAGGTTCAATCCATTTTGATGAAACGCAACAACTCTGCCATAAATTCCACTTTTACAAGGCTTATTTTTCTTTGTTTGTTGACACTGTCAGAAAGATATTAATTCTACCTTAAGTTCTTTAATGAGGCCATGGTGGGTCCTATTGTTATACACGAGTGCGTTATATTGAGACTCACCTTCAGCCCATTTCTGCACATCGGCCACCCATTGCTGCAGTGTGTCGTCATCCACACCCAGCTCATTTTTGGTCGCATTCAGGCTCTCCATTTGTTCTCTAAGGATCCTTATGATCTAAGAATACATTAATAAATGTCATTCACATTGATGTTTTTAGAGTACAGGTGTTTTTCCCCCATTACCACACACATTAAAATGGGTGTTGAAAAAAAAAATCACCTTGAGATATCTCTGGCTCAAACTGCGGCCCAGTTGTTCCACTTTCCTTTTGGTCCACCCCAAAGCCAGGAGGGTCAGCATGTCTGTTCGCCCTGCATTTCAGTTAGTATACAAATAAGAATTAATGAGCAAGATACTGAGTGGAATCTCAGACACGAACACATACCTGCTTTAGACATGTACTTCATTGTGATGGCCGCCCTAGACAGGAAACTGTTTACTTGTCCCACCTCTTCTCCAACTGTTGAACCGGCCCCATTCTGAAACGCACCTCCCCATTTGATCTATAGAAAGGAGGTCACAATACATGACTGCTGAATTCATTCAACCTTATAACAAAATGTCTCAAACTAATCCAAAACTACAAGCTGCAGTATACCTCGCATTTCCAAATGTGAGCCTTTGCATGCATGACGGAGAGAAAAGGACGCATTGACAAGAGGTTCCTCAGCTGAGCCACCTTGATTAAATATGGGAAATATTTACAGGACACATCGGAGCAAAGGAACGTAATATGTCCTGGGACGCTAAAATTAAGTATACATTAAGAAAAAGTAAAGTAAATAGTATTATAACAACACCAAGAGAAAAATAAAATAAATATCCACCCATCCATATGTATTTATAACACAAACACACACACACACACACGTATGTGTATATGGTTATGGCGTTAACGTCATTTTAACAAGATTAATGGTGACAGCACTAATATATATATGAGTCTCTTACATCATTTGTGTGTCTCTGGATGTATTTCACAAACTCAGCAACTTCCTCATCTTTTTCAATGAAGACACCTTCAAAGTTCGCCTGCTCTGAAGTGCTGAACGGACACAGTGACAGTTGTTTGAAAAGAAACATTAAAATACTTTTTTTCTACAAAGCCATATTTGATTTATGTACACAATGCATAACGTACCTTGCATTAGATTGAAAGCGATAAAGCTTACAGTTTCCATCAACTGAGACGGCAAGCACGTCTGGAGTGCAGGCAGGGCAGCTAACGCATGGCTCCTTGCACATCCTGTCCACCTCAAACAGCACTCCACTCCACAAAGCTTTTACTGAAGGCATCAGCTGATATTCGGCCAGTCTTTTGAGTAGAGGACAAACAACAGAATATTCACGGACAGTCATCATAAACATTGATTTGCACAATTTCCTTAAACGTGACAAATTTAGAAACTCACCCTTCCGAAATGGGCTGTTCTTTCATCCAGCATTTTGACAAATGCCTTAAGTGACATCCCTGGTGCAGCCTTCTTAATGTCATAGAAAGACTGAAAGACATCCATTGAAAACAGGGTGCAGAAATTTAAGGTGCCAGGCCAATATCCACTACCCAGGATGTCCTTAACTGAGGGGGACCACATTAAGTCACAGCTGGTGCAGCTCACCACTGGCATAGCAAGGTTATAACAGCCTTTAGGAAGGATAAGGATAAATTCAGTCGTGGGTCAAAGCATTCATTTTTTTCATGTTGTGAAGATTTCATGTTGTTTTCAAAGCGGTCTGGTAAATCCAAATGACCTTTGACAGGTGCCCACATATACTGCGGGCCGAGGGTAATTCAAAACAAGATAGCAATTCTTATAGATGTATCTATTATGTTTCTATTGTTCAGCACTTTGGTCAGCCTTGTGTGTTTTTAAAGTGCTATATAAATAAACAATGATGATAGCAATGTACAATTTGCACTAAAACCTGCAAACACATCTATTGTGTATGTAGTGTGTGACAAAAGGGCAACTTACCATTTATGGTTACAAGAGCCACAACTGCGCCGGGTGAAACCTCAACGTTACCTGCTGGGCAGTCACACACATGGTCTGGCCTTTGCACAGGCAACAGCCGAACTAACATTAAAAACACACAATATATATAAAAAGAATTGGAAATTAAATGATACACAATACATGATACAATAACAGCACCCACTCATAGTACATAGCAAGAAATGCATAGGATTAAAAACCGTACCTATTGGCTTGTGAAACTCTGATGAAGGCTGCAAAAACCCTCCTGTTACTGCCTCTCTGTTGTGCAGGACAAAGTGTGTGTGAACTGCAATATCACAGTCAGCACAAAGGAATGGAAGAGGCAGGCAGTCCAGACACCTCACAACTACTTGTTTGCCACACTGACACACACGGTGTGACAGTGGATCCAGAGTAGCTAACATATTGTCTATAAGACAAGGCCTGGCCTCTTTCCACTTTTGCAAGGACACCATGTTTCTGATCTCCTAGTGAGTAGCAGCTGACTCAGACGCCATCTCACAAGTCATGGCTGCGTCCTCTTCTCCATCCTCCAACAACTGAAGCAGCTCCTGACGAAGCACCTCAGTTCCACACACTAACAGAAAAAAAAAATAAATAAAGAAACTCTTCCACAAAGTGAAAAACACTCTAGGCAGTATGTTTCTTAGGACTGCACAAAAGCCCTGCCTAACTCAACTATAACAACAAATATAAAAGTACACTTTAAAAAAGGAATACCTTCTTTTATATATTGTGAAAGTGCCTTTTGTTGGGTTGACACTGGCAACATAACTAGGTTCTTCACGTGGACATTGATGCTGATCTGCGGAAAATGGGGGAAAAAAAGAGATTGAAGAATATTTACTTACTGAAACATATATACAGATATATAAAATTTATAATAAATATATCAAATAATATAACGTTTACTACGTACAATAAATTAGACAAGTGTGTCCCCTCTTTAACATTTGTTTCCACTACATCACATTTACGAAAAAAAAAAAAAAAAAGGTTACCTGCATGTCTTGAGGGAGTTCGTCAGCAGCTTGAAGCTTAGCGCTCCGGTTAACGTTAGCAATTAGCGTTAGCATCATAGGTTTGTAAAGAGCTAGCAGAACTATTAGCGCAAAAACTGCTTTACACACCATGTGAGGCTCTTTTACAACACACAAGTCCTTAAATGTTTATAATAGATTTAATGATCATCGTTGGATTAAATGGCTAATGCTGCACTAGCCACGTGTAGTCGTTACCGTACTCTACCTAGCAAGCATGCTGACGGTAGCTGTAGCCATTTTTAAATGCATTAAATCGTTTCTGAGATCAGTCACCCCTGTTTGTTTGAAGCTTTTGTGAAAAAAACCATTTGAAACACACATCAAGCTATTACTCTAAATATATGTATTTTTTACATACCTGCATTTGAATCAATCAATTCCACCTCCTTTTCTTATTCTTATAAACGGGTCTCTCCGTTCTCCCATCATCCTTTGCTTACACCGGTTGCGTCTGATTGGTTGGAGCCGAGCGCATCCAAAACTAACAGGAGTGGTGAATAAAACTATAAATGTGTTTTACGTGTGAAATAAAAATAATAAACCCAACCAAGGATTATGTACGTTAAATCTGCGCACTTTCAGATCGTGAATCACTTTGGAAAATGAAGCGATTTTATTGTTGAATTATCAGTGTTACTTTCATGTGTTTTTGTTGAGAAATGTTAACGATGTCATTAAAAGAAAGCATTAAATTAGGGAGAAAAACCCGTTCGTGGAGAGGGTCCCCGGTTCTCCAGTTAGATTGTACTTCAAGGCGTCACGTTTCGCCGTGACGGGGTTATTATTGGAGTAAATAGATGGCTGGAGCCTCTGCTCGAAGCGTCTCTGATCGCCGAGAGCGGGTTCATATTGGAATGAATTGACAACCCACAGTGTCGCATAAAAACGTGGAAGGGTACCTTCAGCGTCAGCATGAGAAGTTAAGGGACGTGACAAATCGTCAGTATTTTACGCGTCGGGAGTGAGAACGGGTTGGACATCCACATCAAAGCAAACACACACTGGGACAACACACAGGAAGATGATGGACGAGGTGGGAGGCGGAGCAAGTCTCCAGTTTCACCAATCACAATCCATCAGGACTGTTCATCGAATGAAACGCTTGCGTCGTAACGAGACGTCGACGCGACCAAACGCTATCACAGACACGTCTCTGCTCGCTGTCAGAAGACGAGGACGATGAAACAGGAAGGATTGAACTCTTCTGTGACATCAACGCCAGCAGAGGCTGAAACACGTCCTGACCTTGAACATCACAGATCCCCACGGGCACACGCCCATCTGACACATCACATCCTGTAACAGGAGCAGAGCGCCGGGGTCGTGCTCAGGAGACATGAAGTTCAGTTACCGCAAAGAGCATAAAGCAGCATGTAAACAAAGTGCACAGGGTTCATTCATGTTTGCAGGGCGCCATCACTGCGCCTCCACAGCTGGAAGTGTGTGTGAGTGTTCAGTCACCCTGCAGGGATCTGTGATCACTCTCAGAGAAAACCAATCATGATACAGACACTTTTCTTTCTCCCTGCTGGAGGTTGGCTGGAGTTCTTTACTGTCCAACAGCTGAGCTGGACAGAAACAACCACAGGTTTCCTTGACTGAAGGTCACCATGCTCACCTGTGATCAGCGTGGGAGGAGTTTCAGGCCTTCAGACAGACGGCTGCAGGTCAGTGCTGCACCGACGTTGTTGGTCCTGAGTAATGGGGACAGCAAACGACTTGTCAAAGCATCTGCAGGAGAAGAAAGCTGAACTTTATTAAGCAGGAAAAGGACATAAAAGCACTAGATGTGAGTAAAGAGCTGCTCCTCGGCCCCATCATCGTGTGTGAGGTCTGAGGTCTGGTCCTTCTAATAAAGATGCATTTCCTCCAGTATATGTCCACCAGTATATGTTATCACAGTGATCATGAGGCTCAATGTAAAAAGTTCAAATAGACTGAAACACTGTAGATAAAGGTCAGAGGTCATGCTGATGCCTTCATGTTTGACCACAGAACGGTCAGTCTGTGTAACAGACTCTGTGATCAGTGATCAGTGCTGTGGGTCCAGATCAGAGG
Organism: Oreochromis niloticus; assembly: GCF_001858045.2. Taxonomy (NCBI): domain Eukaryota; kingdom Metazoa; phylum Chordata; class Actinopteri; order Cichliformes; family Cichlidae; genus Oreochromis; species Oreochromis niloticus. The sequence goes on from NW_020327503.1 coordinate 105,725, forward strand.
ACATGTTGGATCTCTGATTCTTTCACGTCCATATTAAACAGCTGCTGCGATGAACTGTGACTGTTAGCAGTAACTCATTAAATATGTCTGCACACTGTGAGAGAGCCGTCCTCCATCAGTGAGGCTGACAAACGCTCACACTGGGAACAGGAAGCAGATTTCTGTCTGACTGTCATGATGGTAAATGGACTGATTCTTATATAGCACTTTGCTACTCTCCCAGAGTACTCAAAGCGCTCTATACAACACGCCACATTCACCCAGTCACACAAGCACTACCTCTATACTGAGTGCTTTCTAACTACACTCACACACATTCATACTCTGATGGATGCATTGGAGAGCAACTTGGGGTTAGTATCTTGCCCAAGGACACTTGGCATGCAGACTGGAGGAGCCAGGGATCGAACCTCCAACCTTCCGATCAGTAGGTGACCTGCTCTACCTCCTGAGCTACAGGGAGGTAGCTCAGGAGGTAGGGAAAAGGATGAAATCCTCTTTAACACAGTCAGCCTGTTACAGCCCATAATCCAATCCAACTTTATTTATACAGCACTTTAAAAACAACAAAGTTCACCAAAGTGCTTCCAATAATAAAACAGAGATAGCAGTTAAAAACGATCCATTAAGCAAACAATGAAATTAATATAAATAAAATACATAAATGAAAAAGAAAATAAATAAATCAGTGTGTAAATTAACTATTAAAACATGAGTAAAATAAACAATAAGATTAACAAAATAAAAGGATTAAGAATGACCAACAGCTGACTACAAACTGACTACAAACTGACTCTGGTACGACTCCTAAAAAGCCTTTGAAAAAAGGTGTGTTTTTTAAAGTGATTTAAACATTTCAAGTGTTGGGGCCTAATATGGAGGGGCCGTTTGTTCCATAGTTTGGGGGCCACAACAGTGAAAGCTCGGTCCCCTCGGTGTTTCAGTCTCGACATGGGGACAGCAAGGAGTGACTGGTCAGATGATCTGAGAGACCTTTATGGAGCGTATCGGTGTAGAAGGTCTGACAGGTAAGAAGGAGCCATTTAAAACTTTAAAAACAAGCAATAACATTTTAAAATGAATTCTAATGGAAACCAGTGTAAGGAGGCAAGAACAGGGTAATGTGCTCGTTTACGTGTCCCTGTCAGCAGGCGAGCAGCAGCATTCTGGATCATTTGCAAGCGTGATAGTGAAGCCTGATCAATACCAACATAAAGTCCATTACAATAATCAAGGCGAGTGGTCACACATGTGTGCAAAACTCTCTCCAAGTCATGAAAAGAAATAAAAGGTTTAACTTTAGAGCTGCTCAGCTGAAAAAAGCTTTTCCTCACCACTGTATTTACCTGTTTGTCCATTTTAAGAGCTGTGTCACATTTTACTCCAAGGTTGGTGACAATTGGTTTGACACAGGATGTAAGAGGACCCAAGTCAGATGGAGGGACACCAGGTCCACTCGGCCCAAATATAATGACCTCGGTCTTCTTTTCATTAAAGTTTAAAACATTCAGAGCCAGCCTGCTCTGATATCCTTAAGACATTCTAAAATAGGCCTGAGGGGGTCATTGTGTTTCAGGGGGAGATAAATCTGACAATCATCTGCATAAAAATGAAATGAGACTTTATGTTTTTAATAATATGGCCAAGGGGAAGTAAATAAATACTAAAAAGAAGGGGCCCAAGGATGGATCCTTGAGGTATACCACATGGGAGGGGGGCGGAAGATGAATGAAATTTACCAAGAGAGACACAAACTTCTGTCAGACAGGTCTGACTTGAACCACTCCAAGGCAGTGCCTCTAATTCCAACATGATGTTCTAGACGATAAATCAAAATATTGTGATCTACTGTGTCAAAAGCTGCTGTGAGATCCAAAAGCACAAGTAAGACAGACTTCCCAGAGTCTGCAGTTAGTAAGATATCATTAAAAACTCTCAAAAGTGCAGTCTCTGTGCTGTGAAGTGCTTTAAAACCAGACTGAAATACCTCAAACATGTTTTGACTCTTTAAAAACATCTGCAGCTGTGAGCACACTACAACATTTTACAACGAAAAGGAAGCTTTGAAATAGGTCTGAAATTACACAACAAAGAGGCATCCAAGCCAGGGTGTCTCAGCAGAGGCTGGACCACTGCCTGTTTAAAAGTTACATCACCTAAAGTCAGGCTGCTGTTTATAAGCCTTTGAATATAAGGTCCAATAGTGCCCCAACTTCTTTAAAAAAGCGAGGGGGAAGGACATCAGTGGGAGAGCCAGACTTGATTTGGGTGACAATTTTACCAGATACGACAGAGACACGGGTTCAAAATGGCTAAAAACTGCTAAAGGCGTAAAAATAACAGAAGGGTCATAAGATGGGGGTCAAATATGTGCTCTAATAGTTAAAATCTTGTCCACAAAGAAATTTAAAAAAGCTTCACAAGTTTCAGCAGAAGCTTGTGTACAGTTGGATTGGGGAGGGTTAAGAACAGAGTTTAAAATACTAAATAAGACACGAGGCTTATGGCTGTGCTTAATAACACCTGCAGATATCTGGTTCTTAACAGTTTTCTGATATTTATGCCAGCGATCTCTTAAGATATCATAAGACGCGTGTAACTTGTCTTTTTCCATTTGCGTTCTGCTTTTCTGCAGAATGATGTCGTTCAGGCTCAGACTTCGATTTAGGCCGCCTGACCTTCAGAGGAGCAACAGTATCCAGAATGTTTTCACAAGTAGAGAAAAATTTTGCAGTCAGCTCCTCAGTGTCAGCACAAGCTGAGAGCTCTGAGTCAACATTAAAGGCCTTATTAAAGGGTAGAAAACTGGGCGGCACTTGGTGGTTTAAACATGCGAGAAGCAGTAGGAGGACACATGTAGTGATATTACAGAGAAGAGAAGTTTCAAACAATACAGGCTCAGAAAAGACGACATCATAAATTTGAAGATTGTAAACAGGTAAACCATGAGACAAAACCAGAGTGTGTCCATGTTTATGAGTGGGACCAGTGACAGACTGCAACACATTAAAAGCATCAAATAGGTTTAAAAAGTCCTTTGCCAGTGGTTTAGTAGGACAACACAAATGAATACTCACATCGCCAGGATTAAACTTTGTCATACTTTGTCATTATTTCAGCCAAGAACTCAGAGAAGTCATGAACAAAGTTGCTGTTATATTTCGGTGGATGGTAGATCAGCGCACAGAGAGCAGGATGACCCAGCTCAAACATATTCAGGTCCAAACTGGAGACAGTGACAGGTGACAGTTGGCACAGTGAAAAGTAGGGATGGGTACCGGTGTCCGACATAAACGGTAGTAACCAGACCGAAAAGCAGCGCACATTTCGGTGCTTTATTTCGGTGCTTTTTTTTTCCTGAGCCAATTCTAGCCAATCATTTTACGTTTCCGAGGATAGTAGGCGGGGCCAGGTACGTACATTCTTTTAGAGCAGAGCTACAGATTAAAAATGCCCAAGGCGAAGTGGTCAAAAGTCTGGCTGTACTTCACAGCTAAAGACGCAAACTCAGCAGCCTGCAACAAGTGCTTTAAGCTGATACTGTGATACTGTCAAAGGAGGTAACACCTCAAATCTGATGAAACACCTGGCGACGCATAGCATTTTTTTTTAAAGCTGAGAAATGCGCCGTGTTTGATAGCTTGCTGCGAGACCTCACACCGAGCACATCTACTGCGGGTGTGGTGCCTGTTATCGGACCCGGAGTTAGCAACATCCCCCAAAAACCCGAAGAGTAGAGTCCTGGCCCCTAGCCCTGCCAGTGTAGCAGAAATGATGACGGATGATGATGGCAGCAGCAGCTGTTCTTCTCTGCGTGAGTAGCTTAATGTTGTTCGTGTGTAATTAACGTTGAGTAGGCTAACCACATTATTACATTAATGCATGTAAGGTGAACTAGCAAACACCGTCGTAGTTACATGCGGCTGTCTTCTTGTTTGATGGCAGATACTCCCTTCACCCTGGCCAAAAAGGCTAAAATGACCAAAGAAAAAGTGGAAAACAGTTAAACATGAGAGGTTTTTGGACAAAGTTTGTGTTTTTTCCATTGTTTAAGCACTGCTTCAAGCCAAGAGTGATACCATATATGCCCTATAGCTGCAGAAAAGGCTAACATTGTTATCTTTTTACAAAAGAAACAGCTAAACATGAGAGGTTTTTGGACCAATTTTGTGTTCCCCATTCTTTAAGCACCGGTTTGAGCACCGTTTAAGCACCAGCACCGTTTCAAAAGTACCGGTTTGGCACCGGTATCGGATAAAACCTAAACGATACCCATCCCTAGTGAAAAGTATTTGTGTAAACTGTGGCCACTCCTTCACCTCGGCCCGTAGTCCTCGGTGAGTTAAAATACCAACAGTTTGGCGGTGATAGTTCTGAGAAAGCGCTTAACTCACCGTCACTTAGCCAGGTTTCTGTCACACAGTTTTTTCAGTAACGAGTAATCTAACTAATTACTATTCATATCGTTACAACGGCGTACAGTTACTAACAAGGAAATGCGGCCCGTTACTATTTTTCAACAAACAGATGGTTGAAGCTGTGTTCAGCTCAGCATCTTATATCAGCTGCAGGAAGTAGCTGTAAGTAATCTGGGCGCTACAGCTTTAAGCAGCTGCGCGCTCCCGCAGACGGTAATCACGATCACTGTCTAGCACAACACCTGGAGCTCAGGGGGCAAAACAACGGCATGAGTGCTGCTGTTTGACTGAGGAAGAATAAAGTAGTCATGGTAAGCCAATCACACGACCACTTAAAGACTAAGCAACAAGGTGATATATACCAGTTTATAAACTGTGTCGATAGGCCACGTAAAACCAGAGTCATGATAAACAAGATATACGCGGCGTTTTTTCCTCAATAGTTTCGCCACGTTAGCGCTAGCAAGCACTCTCTGCTTATGAGCAAAAGAACAAAACAAAACAGAGGACGTTTCAGGAGTGACGGCGAGAGAGAGAGTGTGTAAAGTGTTGTGTAGTCCCCGAAGGGAAATTGCTCCTCTGCATTTAACCCATTCACCCAGTGAAGCAGTGGGCAGCCACCAGTGCAGCGCCCGGGGAGCATTGTGTAGGGACGGTACCTTGCTCAGGGGTACCTCAGGGTAGCCGTTCAGTGGGGTCGATCCCCCGACCTTCCGATCATGGGGCAGACACTCTACCTACTGAGCTATCCCTGCCCTAGAGAGAGAGAGAGACAGCAGAAAAAGAGAGAGAGCGAGTTTTGGGATGTGTGATTTGTGACATTTAGCGTGTTTGGGGTGTGCAGTTAATGTGTTGTCTTGTGTAGTTAGTGTTTAGTGTTGTGGATAGTTTTGTGTTGTGTGTCAGAACAATGAGGCGACTGCTGTCTCCAGGTAGAAACAGGAGTGATACACCTGCTGCTGTCAGACCTGCAGGTATCAGGCTGTGTTCTCCTTTGTATTCAATTCAATTCAATTCAATTTTATTTATATAGCGCCAAATCACAACAAAAGTCGCCTCAAGGCGCTTTATATTGTACAGTAGATCGCACAATAATAAATACAGAGAAAAACCCAACAATCATATGACCCCCTATGAGCAAGCACTTTGGGGACGGTGGGAAGGAAAAACTCCCTTTTAACAGGAAGAAACCTCCAGCAGAACCAGGCTCAGGGAGAGGCGGGGCCATCTGCTGTGATTGGTTGGGGTGAAAGAAGGAAAACAGGATAAAGACATGCTGTGGAAGAGAGACAGAGATTAATAACAGATATGATTCGATGCAGAGAGGTCTATTAACACATAGTGAGTGAGAAAGATGACTGGAAAGGAAAAACTCAATGCATCATGGGAATCCCCGGCAGCCTACGTTTGCCTTTGTAGTGGACACAAAATATTTTTTTGGAGTGGCACAAATAATTTGTGTGCCATCTTATTGAAGAACAGCTGATGGTTCTGTAAATAGTTTGAAATGGTTATTTTAAAAAAGGGTAAAAGGTAAATGGATGCAAATAACTTTGTTGTTTGCAAAACTTGTGCATAGGATTTTAAAATTGACAATTAATATTTGCATTTGAAGTTATGAAATATGATTCATTAAACATGTTTATGGTTGTTACAGTAAAAATATAACTTTTTCTACTCTGCTTTTATGTTTTTTGTCTGATTTTAGACCAATTCTGGTTATACAGTATGACAAAATGAGAACATAACTGTAAATTCAGGCACGTGAGGTTGTGCTGAGAAGAATGATACCAAACAAGGCAAAGTAAATAGTTTTTAAAGGTGAAATGTGGAGGAAAAATCAAGAGTAGTAAAAAAAATGGCCAATTATACCCTGGACCCCAGAGGGTTAAACGTTCTTTGTTTTTTTTTAAGTAACGCAATAGTTACTTTTCTAAGTAATTAATTACTTTTAGAATATTGTAACTCAGTTACTTTTTTGAAGAAGTAACTAGTAACTATTATTGAATTACTTTTTCAAAGTAACTTGCCCAACACTGCAGACCGGTGACAGCCATCCAGGAACCGGTTTCAGTGGCCGCAGATTCCGCGGATTACGAAAGTTTCTGGATTAACAGCAAGTTTCCTTCATCTGATGAACAATCTCAGAGTTTTACTCCGACCGGTTTCCTGTAACAGACCCTGTGTGTGTGTGTGTGTGTGTGTGTGTGTGTGTGTGTGTGTGTGTGTGTGTGTGTGTAAAAGGGCTGCACCAGTAACAGCTGCTTAGGCGGGAAACGGGTAGCCTCTCTGATTGGTGGATTCAAATTGAGCAGCTCCAGGATGTTTGACTGATCTGGAAACACAGGGAACACTATTAACAGCCCCTATTTGTTCTCTTCCTCCTGTGTGCGTGTGCGTGTGTGTGTGTGTGTGTGTTAGAGCGAGAGAGAGAGAGAGAGAGAGACCCTGTTTTGGCAGCATCTAGTTGTATGATTCAAATTGAATATATTCAGACTGGTTGAATGGCATAGATCCTGTGTGTGTGTCACTCTGTGCATATGTGTTTCCATATGTGTCCATATTTGCAATTATGTGTATCTGCTAGCTGTTATTTCTTTTTGTTTTTTTATTATTGTTGCCAATTTTTCACCATTGAACAAGTACATTTTGAGGGAATCTTACCATGTTCAGCATTTTTTCAGCTGTCCATTTTGCTTTTCCAATATTTCTACTTAAGTTATTACTGTTCTGCTTAATTATAGTATTTCTGCTAAAACATAGTATTGCTTCTAAATATAGTATTTCTGCTAAGTTATCATGTCTCTCTTAAGTCACAAAAGTTTTCCTAAGATGTTATGTTACTGCTCCATGTCAGAAGTACATTGCAGAAAGCCAGTGTCTCTGTCTGTGTGAGCAAGGGGTGCAGCTGTATTAAAAGGTACAACTACACAGCTTAATGAAACAGACAGTAGCAGCACCTCTGATTGGTGGATCACAATCCTCTGTGAAGTCTGGCACATTCAAATTTGTTTTTTGGGGCCTTCATGGCTTCTAAGCCAACCAATCATCTACGTCATATATGTCTAATGATTCATATTTTTATTCTAAATAGTCAACACTTGACGATTCCCCCGTCGCTTCTGAACAAAACGGTGTAAGAATGACCGTTCTAGCCCCTACGGTTAGGAAATTATGGCCAATTCTTTGAGGGGAATCCTCAATATGAGAAATGGACTGCAAAAAGTCTCTCTATGCTGTGTGTGTGTAAAGGGCTGCAACAGTAGCAGCTGTTTAGGCGGGAAAAAGGCAACCTCTCTGATTGGTGGATTCAAATTGAGCAGCTCCAGGCTGTTTGACTGACCTAGAAACAAGCATGTTAACAGAGTGAGGGAGAGAGAGCGAGAGAGAGAGACCCTTTTTATGTCTGTGAAGGTTCTCAGTTCTTTGCAAACTCCTTTGACCCTTTTTATGGCAGCATCTCATTGTTGGATAAAAATATAATATATTCAGACTGGTTGACTGGCATAGACCCTGTGTGTGTGTCTCTCTCTCTCTGTGCATTTGTGTGTCCATATATCCATATTTGATTTTGTGTGTATCTGTTGGCTGTTCTTTCTTGTTTTTTTTTATTATTATTTATTTTTATTTCTTTATTTTCTAATTTACAGGTGAACAACAATTAGTTTTGAGGGAACTTAACCATGTTTCATTGTTTTTTTTCAGCTTGTCATTTTACTTTTCCAATATTTCCACTTAAGTTATTACTATTCTGCTCAATTATTGTATTTGTTCTAAATCATTGTTATTAAGCTATATTATAGTATTTCTGCTGAATTATATTATTTCTACTAAATTATATATTTTTTTCTAAATATAGCATTTCTGCTATATAATAATATTTCTGCTATGTTATAATATATGTGCTAAACCAGAGTATTTGCGCTGAAACATAGTATTTCTGCCAAACGATAGTATTTCTGCTAAATCACAGTATTTCTGCTATGTTGTAGTATTTTTTTAAATCAAAGTATTTCTGTAATGTTTAAGTATTTGGGGATAAATATATTATGTCTGTTATCTTATACTATTTCTCCTAAATTATTTAAAGTATTTAAAGTATTTTTGAGAAGTTATCATTTTTCTGGTAAGTTACAATATTTCTGTTAAGTTCTGCTATGCTATTGTATTTCTGCCAAGTGTCATGTTTCCTGTCATTATCACACTGATGAACATTAGAATCAGAATCAGGATCAGAAGACTTTATTTATCCCCAATGGGCAATTAACAAATAACTGCAGCTGAAACGCTGCAGTGAATGTACTCTGTACTCTTTGTACACATATGACTGTGTGGCCACTACCAGCTCCACCACCATCATCAAGTTTGCTGACGACACCGTCGTGGTGGGCCTTATCTCTGACAACAACGAGACGGCCTACCTGATGGAGGTTAGGAATCTGGAGACCTGGTGCCAGAGGAACAACCTCCTTCTAAACGTCAGTAAAACAAAGGAGTTGATAGTGGACTTCAGTACTAAGCAGGAGAGGAACTACCAGACCCCCATCATCAACGAGTGCCCATCCCCGGCGCATACCGGGCAGAGCCCCGCCCCCACCTTGGCTACTCAGACCACATCTCTGTTATGCTAATTCCAGCATACAGACCACTCGTCAGGCGATCAAAACCGGTTCTGAAGCAGGTGAAAACCTGGCCAGCAGGAGCCATCTCTGCTCTTCAGGACTGTTTTGAGAGTACTGACTGGAACATGTTTAGGGAGGCTGCAACTTACGGCGACTTCACTGACTTGGAGGAGTACACGTCATCAGTGTCCAGCTACATCAACAAGTGCACCGATGACGTCACTGTCTCCAAGACCATCATCTCACGACCCAACCAGAAACCGTGGATTACAGCTGAAGTGCGTGCACTTCTGAGGACTCGAGACTCTGCCTTCAAAGCGGGAGATAAGGTGGCGCTTAGTAGAGCTAGGGCCGAACTTTCTCGGGCCATCAGAGAGGCGAAGCGTGCACACGCCCAGAGAATCCACAACCACTTCAAGGACAGCGGCGACACACGGCGCATGTGGCAGGGCTTACAAGCCATCACTAACTACAGGACGACATCACCTGCCTGTGATGGTGACGGCTCCCTCCCAGACGCGCTGAACAACTTCTACGCTCGGTTCGACAGGCAGAACGACGTGGCGGCGAGGAAGTCCACCCCTCCTCCGAACGACCAGGTGCTGTGTCTCACTACAGCTGAGGTGAGGAAAACTCTACGCAGAGTCAACCCACGTAAAGCTGCTGGACCAGACAACATCCCAGGCAGAGTGCTCAGAGAATGTGCTGAACAGCTGGCAGATGTTCTCACCGACATCTTCAACATCTCTCTGAGCAGTGCCGTAGTTCCCACGTGCTTCAAGGCCACCACCATCGTCCCCGTGCCCAAGAAGTCTTCTGTGTCCTGTCTCAACGACTACCGTCCTGTTGCACTTACACCCACCATCATGAAGTGCTTCGAGCGGCTCATCATGAGACACATCAAGACCCTGCTGCCCCCCTCACTGGACCCACTGCAATTTGCGTACCGCCATAGCCGCTCAACGGACGACGCCATCTCCACTGCACTCCATCTTGCCCTCACGCACTTGGACAAGAAGGACACACACGTTCGAATGCTGTACATAGATTTTAGCTCAGCATTCAACACGATCATCCCCCAACAGCTGATCGGAAAGCTGAGCCTGTTGGGCCTGAACACCTCCCTCTGCAACTGGATCCTGGACTTTCTGACCGGAAGGCCTCAGACAGTACGGATCGGGAACTGCACCTCCAGCACCACCACACTGAGCACTGGGGCCCCACAAGGCTGTGTGCTCAGTCCTCTGCTGTTCACACTGCTGACTCATGACTGTGTAGCAACACACAGTTCAAATCACATCATTAAGTTCGCTGATGACACGACCGTGGTGGGTCTCATTAGCAAGAACGACGAGTCAGCGTACAGAGAGGAAGTGCAGAGGCTAACGGACTGGTGTAAAGACAACAACCTGTCTCTGAATGTTGACAAGACAAAAGAGATGGTTGTTGACTTTAGAAGGACACGAGGTGACCATTCACCGCTGAGCATCAACGTCTCCTCTGTGGAGATCGTCGACAGCACCAAATTCCTGGGTGTCCACCTGGAGAAGGACCTCGGCTGGTCCCTCAACACCAGCTTCCTGCACAAGAAAGCCCAACAGCGTCTCTTCTTTCTGAGAAGACTCAGAAAGGCCCAGCTTCCACCACCGATCCTGACCACCTTCTATAGAGGAACTATCGAGAGCATCCTGAGCAGCTGTATCACTGTCTGGTTTGGGAACTGTGCCATATCGGACCGCAAGACCCTACAGCGAATAGTGGGAACAGCAGAGAAGATCATCGGGGTCTCTCTCCCCTCTATTAAGGACATCTACAACACACGCTGCATTAGCAAAGCCACCAGCATTGTGGCTGATTGGACACACCCCTCTCACACACTCTTCACACTCCTGCCATCTGGAAAAAGGTACCAAAGCCTTCGGGCACACACATCCCGACTGTGCAACAGCTTTTTTCCACAAGCCATCCGTCTCCTCAACAAAAAGGGACTGGACTGATAAACACACACACACACACACACACACACACACACACACACACTATCACTCAGCTCAACTCAACTACCTCAAAGCATCAACCTGCAAATGCTCTTTTTGCACAATATTATTATGTTTACTGTCCAACACTACCTACATACCAAGTATGTTTACTGTTACCTTTGCACTACCTACCTAGTTAGATAGTTAGTTTTAGTTAGATAGCTAGTTTTTGTTTTTTGTTAATTTATGTTGTAAATTTATTTATGTTGCATGTAGCACCTTGGTCCTGGAGGAACGTTGTTTCGCTTCACTGTGTACAAACTGTATATGGTTGAAGTGACAATAAAGCCAACTTGACTTGACTTGACTTGACAGCTTCAAATACCTCGGAGTTCACATCACGCAGGACCTGTCATGGTCCTGTCACATCAACACCGTAGTGAAAAAGGCCCGACAGCGTCTCTACCACCTCAGACGCTTGAGAGACTTCCGACTGCCCTCCAAGGTGCTCAGGAACTTTTACTCGTGCACCATAGAGAGCATCCTGACGGGAAACATCTTAACCTGGTTCGGGAACAGCACCATGCAGGACAGACGAGCTCTACAGAGGGTTGTGCGATCAGCTGAGCGCACCATCCGCTCCGAGCTCCCTGACCTGCACTCAATCTACAGCAGGCGGTGCTGGACCAAGGCCAAGAAGATCGTGAAGGACCTCAGCCATCCCAACAACGGACTGTTCTCTCTGTTGAGGTCAGGAAAGCGATTCCGCTCCTTGAAGACCAACACAGAGAGACTGAGGAGGAGCTTCTTCCCGCAGGCGATACGGTCTCTCAATCACACCACCACATAGAATGGACCCACACATATGGTTCTTACACACACACTGGACAGTCTGGACTTTGTTTACACTTAATCACTTTAAGCATATTTGCACTGCACAAGACACATACAATGTGGTTTGCACAACACTGGACATTATATTTCTTAATTTCCATTTAATACTTGTAAAATGCTGCTGTTATTGTATATATATTTATATTTCTTCATACATTCTATATATTTCTATACTGTGTATTGTGTATTTTGCTGTTCAGTTATTTTATTTTAAACTTTAATTCATATATATTTTATCTTATTCTTTCCCAGTTAAATTTACCCTTCATTCTAATTTGTGTTGTACAGTTATTTTATTTTCAACAAATTCATATATATATATATATTATTTATTTCCTATCTTATTCATAGCCTTTTCTTTTTTTCTTTAGGTCACGAGCAGTTGTGTAAGCATTTCACTTCATATCGTACTGTGTATGACTGTGTATGTGACAAATAAAATTTGAATTTGAATTTGAATGTGTCCTAATGTCAGTATTATTGTATGTGGACAGTTGTAGTTACTCACAGTGACCACTGGAGGGCAGTAATTCTGGAACAGTCCAAAAGCCTGTCAGTGAAGCAGGACTAGATGCTCAGTGTGGTTACCTGCTGCTTCTTGGCACGGGAGACAGCAAGATTCCCATATTTACCAACTAGAGTCATCTGGACTGGGCCGTGGAATCATTGAATGAATATTTTTGATGCTAGAACTTCCAAGTAGACACAAATATGTTTAAAAGAAAACAATACCCCATCATTATTATTGTATCTATTGACTGTGAAGACCAATCAAACCTAAAGTGATGGCAGCTACTAGCTTTGTTTCACAGTGTGTAGAACAAACCTGATGACACCAATTCTGAGAAAGCTTCAAGTCAACCAAACACATCCAAACTTTGAGCTAAAAACAGCTGAAAACCTGTGTGCTCATCACAACAGACAGAAGTGTTTTTTCACCAGATTTGATTTTAGACATGAGTCTAAATGTGCATCACGCTGAATTATTGAGCAGCTTTAACAGTTGACAGTTTTCATGTTTCAAACAAACTAAAGTGATACACAAACTATGCAGTGTTATACGCACATATTTACATGTTTCTAATAATATTATAATATTATAACCAACATTCTGCACCACATGCTTGTCCACAATGTGCCTGAAAAGACAAGACAGTTTCAAATGGTTAATGCAGCTGTTGTCATTTATTATATATCAAAACCCATTATGGTACCTCAATACAATCATTTTATGGAATTAGCAATATTGCGCTAATACTTCAGCTTATATGGCTGAAATTTTTTTTTAAAAATGATTGAAACAGTAAGAGCATGGAGATAGTTTGGAAAAATCCAATTAAGAAAGAGAAATCAAACAATTGGATTCATTTTACAAGGAATCATTTAGAACAGTTTAAAACATCAACTGATTGAATCCAGGAATCTGAAAACGTCTCCAAAAGTTGAATCTGTTCATCTGGACGTAGCGTTTTGTGGGAGAAACGTTTCGTCACTCATCCAAGTGACTTCTTCAGTCTCAGCTGACTGCAGGTTTCCCCAAACCTTATAAACAGTACATTTGCATAATGACTGAAACCAGCCCACAGAAGGAACAATGGGCTGTGAGGTCAGTTCCTTAATCATAATTATGCAAATTCCCATGACCATTGATCAACAATCACTGACCAAAACCCACTGATCAAAGAACACTGATCAATGGCCATGAGTACCATTCACAGAGAGTTGGGGAATGGCTGCAAACACAGCATTGTAAGATGGCGAAAGATGTACCCTTAGGCCCCCTCCTTGATTCAGAGATGGTCTTTCCCTTTTCACGTAAATGGCCTCCTTGACTCCGCGCTCAAACCAGCATTCTTCCCTGTCCAGGATGTGTACATCCTCATCATTGAAAGAGTGTCCACTGGCCTGTAGGTGTAAATAGACTGCAGAGTCCTGGCCTGACGAGGTAGCTCTTCTGTGTTGTGCCATCCGCTTCGCTAGAGGTTGTTTGGTTTCCCCGATGTATAAATCCTGGCAATCCTCCTGGCACTTAACAGCGTACACTATGTTACTCTGTTTGTGTCGGGGGACCCGGTCCTTGGGGTGGACCAGTTTCTGGTCCACCTGACCAGACGTTTCCATCTGAAAACGTGTTTCTGAGTGAAAGAAACAGACACGTACAGACTGAACTATCTGTTCAACAGTCAGAGTGTTTCTCTAACAAGAGGACACTCTTTACACTCGACTCAGCACAGGGACACTGAGGAACCAGGAGACAAAAAATTAAACCAATACCCAGGATAAAGAGGTTCAGTGAATGTCGTGTTGAAGGTGTGGAGGTGGATCAGAGTGTCAGAGGAGACTCTGTAGAAGGACAGAGTGCCAGCAGGACAGTCCACATACACTGCTACTCTGTTAGAGACAGAGGAGGAGGAGGAGATGGATGCTTTTTTGTTATTGTGATAAACACAAATAGGTCCACCAGAGCAGAACAGACTCCAAGATTGATCATTAAATCCAAACAGGCATTTATCACTGTCTCCTTTCCTTCTGATTCTTCTGTAACTCACTGATATATAAACATCTCCTCTCCACTCGACCTCCCAGTAACAGCGACCAGTCAGACCATTTATACACAGCAGCTGAGACCAAACATCAAATCTGTCTGGATGATCAGGATATGACTGAACCTCCTTCACATATGTCACCTTCCTGTTGTTGTCAGACAGTTGGAGGTTTCTGTGTACTGTGTTTGTGTCGATTGTGAGTTGACAGGAATCTGATGGAGAGAACAAACACAATCCAGCTGCAGTTATTGATCCATCATCTGTTCATTGATTGACACTTTTATGATGACTCCTGACATCAGAGATGTGAATGATGAAGATGGTTGAATGTGTGCTGCTTTGTTTTCATGAATCCCATTAAAAACACACTTACACTTCCTCAGACCTGGTCTCAACCATCGGACTCCAGCAGGCTCCACCCTGAAAGGAGGAGGGGGGTCAGACGAGCACAGTATCTTTCAGAATGCACACGTGGACATTATATGGCTCTAATACACATACTGTTAGACACTGATAAAGGAACAGTCCAACATTTTCACAAATAGACTTCAATCCATACGTGAAACAAACTCTTGATGATTTGGTCTGATCCTCAATCTGTCAGTACAGCACTGTACTGAATGAAATATGACTGATTCAGACTGTGACCTTCATTATCTTTATATTTCTCTTCTGTTTAGCTGGAAAGGACACATCCCTGCCTTTGCTGCCAGCTGTTTTTCTCCTCTTGGTGTCAGTGTGGTTACTGTACATGACCTCTGACCGATGAGTGAGTGCAGCGTTGTTTTCATGTGTTTTAATGCAACCTGAAACCTGTTCATGTTCTGATTTAACAGCAGATTTCTCCACATGCACACAGAGAAGTTTCTGCCTCTGTCACACAAACAGTGGACCATATGTTTGTTTTTGAATATTTCATGTTCACCGGCTGTACGTGGACGGACAGCTTTACCGCGACCCCAGCATCACCCCGTAGCTGTATTAACTTCACACCAGATAAGAATCCGCTACACCCTTTCCCTATCCACTCACACTAACTTGCATTAACATCTGTTTAACTTACCAATATCAAATCGCATCTTAAGTGTGATATCATAGCAGAATTAACACCGTCACTCTCCGTCAATGGTTAAATTGGAATGTTTCCGGGGGTTTTTTTCTTCTCGTTTTTTTTCCTCTTTTCCCCCCTCTTGTTTTTATGCTGCT
Organism: Oreochromis niloticus; assembly: GCF_001858045.2. NCBI lineage: Eukaryota > Metazoa > Chordata > Actinopteri > Cichliformes > Cichlidae > Oreochromis > Oreochromis niloticus. The sequence goes on from NW_020327503.1 coordinate 121,390, forward strand.
CACCCTTGTCCTTGGTTTCTTTCTTTTTTGTTTTTCTTTCACTGCTTCGATCACCTGCTTCCACACTCATCCACAAACAACATCCTTTATTTCGACATTATACACAAAGAACGATCACGCACAGTCATGCGCTCAACGGCAGCACATTTACATCAGTCAGACAGCACACACAGACGTATAGGATACACACACTTAAGTCAAGCGTACTCATATTAGTAAATATGCACACACATAGTCAGACTCAGGGAGCATCTTGCCACACATTTTTTCTCTCTCTCCTTCTCTTTATTTATGAACAAGTGATGTATTCTCTCCACCTGTCTAAGCGACACACACAGCATACACCCCTAGTTATACACAGACATCTATGGGCGCACTAAGATTTGTTACATGGAATGTAAACTGAGCTGGCTCCAGAGAAAAGAGAATCAGGGATCATCGACATTTGGACCATGTAAACTTACAATACATAGCTTTTTATCAAGAATAGATAGTTTAATGATTAAGAATCTGCCCTCTGGATCTATAACTGTATCGAGTACTGTGAAATTAATTTTTTTATGGATTAAAATTGCTACTCCCCTTTGTCTAGAATTATAACAAGCTGAGAACACATTAGGAAACTCAGGTGTTTTAAGTTCTTTTAAACCTTTGATAGGTCTGTGGGTCTCTTGTAAAAGGACAACATCTGGCTGTGGTGTTTTGAGTTGGTTAAATATTTTTAACCTTTCACGGTTTTTTCATTGCATTCTCTGAACACTTAGATGGCACACTTGTTCTTGGAGGCGACCTCAACCTTGGACTAAATGAAGAAATGGATAGGCTCAATACAGCAAGAACTCAGCGTAATTGGCAGTCCACAAATATAATCAAACAGTATATGAGCGACTTTGGCCTTTGCGATACATGGCGCTCCCTTCACCCCAACAGTAAGGAGTATACTTTTTTCTCACATGTTCATCACTCCTAGTCTCATATGGATTATTTTTTGTTTAGCTGTGTGACATTTCAGACACTGAGATTTACCCTATAGCTGTCAGCGATCATGCTCCTGTATCTTTAACACTAATGAACAAGAATAATACTAGGCCAAGTAAAAACTGGAGATTTAATACATCACTGCTTAAAGATGAAGACTTTATTAAATATTTTAAAAAAGAATGGACTCTATATTTAGACTATAATGACACTCCCGGAACAACAGCTTCTGTTCTATTCTCATCACATAAAAAGAAAGAAGAAAACAAAAATATTCAGGAATTAGAAAAAACCATCAAATCACTAGAAGAAGCCTACGTGTCACACCAAGATTAGGAAACATTGAACTAAATATGCAAAACAAAACTAGAATTAAATGAGATAATTGATAAAAAACAAAAAACAAAATTCTTAGTACAAAGACTACGCTTACAAAATTATGAACATGGTGATAAATCCGGTCAATTTCTAGCAAACCAGCTAAAAATAAATAAAGAAAAAACAACTATATGTGGTGTTCAAGATTTATCTGGGAACACAATATATGACCCAAAACAAATAAACAACATTTTCAGGGATTTCTGTAAAACGCTGTATTCACCATAAATAAACCCATCTAAAAAGGAAATTGCTCAGTTTTTGGACAACATAACTCTTCCAAAATTATTAGACACTCAAGCAATGGCACTAGATTCACCACTGACGTCAGGTGAACTCCAGGAAGCCCTGATAAGCATGCCCAATAATAAGGCTCCAGGTCCAGATGGCTATCCTGCAGAATTCTACAAAGAATTCTGGACGATTCTAGCACCAGATTTTTACAGAATGTTGTTGAAAATCAAAGAAAAGGGCAGACCTCCATCAAATATGAATTCTGCAAACATTAATCTCTTGCTAAAACCAGGCAAAGACCCTGTATATTCCTCAAGCTATAGTCCAATATCCCTTATAAATGTAGACCTTAAAATAATCTGCAAAGCTCTCTCAAAGAGATTAGAGAAAATAACCCCCCTCGTAATTCATCCTGACCAAACTGGTTTCATAAAAGGTAGGCACTCATCAACAAATACACGTAGATTACTTAATTTGATAGACTACTCATACAGTAAAAACATCGAAACTACAATATTTTCTTTAGATGCAGAAAAAGCATTTGACAGAGTAAACTGGAAATTTCTATTTGCAACTTTACACAAATTTGGTTTTGGAAACTCTTTCATGAACTGGCTAAGAATATTATATAATTCCCCAACACGCTGCTGGGCCTTTTTTACCACCGCCGTGGTATTTGCAGTCCTGGGCGTGCAGATCTCTGATGATCTCTCCTGGACTGCAGCTGAGCACCCTGCATACCATGTTGTTATGCCGTACGTTAGGATGCTCTCTATGGTGGCTCTGTAGAATGTCACCAGCAGCCTCTCCTCCAGGTTGTTCCTCCTGAGCACTCTCAGAAAGTGGAGACGCTGCTGGGCCTTTTTTACCACCGCCGTGGTATGGTCATCAACACAGCCCAGAAGATCACTGGTTGCTCTCTGCCCAGCCTGGAGGTCATTGCAAACTCTCGGTACCTCAGCAGAGCTGGCAATATCATCAAGGACCATTCTCACCCCAGCAATCAACTGTTTGAACTATTACCATCAGGCCGACGGTACAGGTCACATAAAACCAGGACAAACAGATTCAGGGATAGCTTCTTCCCCAGAGCTATCACCGTAGTAAATAAGCACAAAAACAATTGAAACTGCTTAGCTACTCCATACTGTCACCGTCAATTATTATGCTGCTATTCTTACTGTCATTATATTAATGCTGCTATCCTGTATATATTGTACTTACTATTGTTTGTTTTATTGCACCTTTATATTTTACATTTATATTTATTATTGTATTTTTGCACCAAGGGAGTGGCACTCCAATTTCGTTGTACCCTGTACAATGACAATAAAGGCTGTTCTAACAGCTTGTGTCAGAACAAATGACCAGACATCCTCCAGCTTCTGTCTCCTGAGGGGCACCAGACAGGGATGCCCACTCTCCCCTTCACTGTTTGCGATTTTTATTGAACCACTAGCAGCAGAAATTAGACAGAATACAGGAATTAAGGGCATAAAATGCAAGAACGTGGAACATAAAATCAGCCTATATGCGGATGATGTATTACTTTTTCTCCTAAACTTACAAACCAATATCTCTGGGGTGATTGAATTGATAAACTCTTTTGCAAGAATATCAGATTACTCAATTAACTGGTCAAAATCTACAGTCCTTCCGATTAATTGCTCCTTCCATAATTCTTCCTCTACACCACTGCAATCGGGAAATATAAAATATTTAGGTGTTAATGTTTCTCCCAAGCTTGCAGATCTAACTAAATTAAACCATATCCCACCTTTAAAGAAAGTAGAAGGCGATCTGGCTAGATTCAAATGTCTACCCATATCACTCATGTGAAGGGTTGCCGCTATAAAAATGATGGTCTTACCAAAAATAAATTATTTATTCTCAATGATCCCAACTAAACCGCCACAAGATTGGTTCAGATCTCTAGATTCATATATGTCCAAATTGCTTTGGAAAAATAAACCCCCACCTATAAGCTTAAAAACACTACAAAAGACCAAGGATAAAGGAGGATTAGAACTACCTAACTTTCAGCACTACTTCTTAGCCAACAGGCTTCAATTTATCTCAGGATGGCTAAAACATACCTTCTTAGATGAACCTTGGCTAGATGTAGAACAAGCACTTTGCAATAATCTAGAGATTTCAGACCTACCATTCATCAGCTCAAACATCGACATAAATGCTTTAAAAGCATCAGCATCAGCTCTTCTCTGACAGCATGGTGGGAGTTTCTAAAATTGACGGAGTCTTCATTAATCCCATGCAAACGTACACCTATCTGGAACAACCCTGACATATTACAAAACAATAATATGATAAACTTTCCAGATTGGCGTGGTAAAGGAATCAAATACTTAGAACATATATAAGAAGGAACAGAATTTATTCCATTTGACAGACTAGTTACACAATATGGGATCAACAAGAAAAGATTTTTAGAAAATCAAAAAATTAAATCCATAGTAAAAAAGAAATTTAAACCGGGTCAAGTTGAACTACAAACACCACCAAGTGTGGTACAATTTCTTACTCTTAAAACCCCCAAATTACTATCCAAAATATACAGAATGCTTTCTAAAACAGATGAATCAATATCACTTCCTATTGCAAAATGGGAAGCGGATTTATCAGTTAACTTAGACCAAAACTTCTGGTCTCAGATATGCTTAAAAACCTTTCATTTAATTAGAAATCCCAATCTTCAATTAATTCAATACAAAATACTACATAGAGTACACTATACAGGTCATCGGATGTTCAAGATGGGTTATACGTCTACCAACAACTGCTCACACTGCCAAACCAATTCACCGGACAATTATATCCACGCTCTTTGGTTCTGTCCACCAGTTCAGAAGTTTTGGCGCGAGATATGTGAAGACTTATCGAAGTGTCTGAAATGTAACATTCCAACTTCCTGTTTAGTGTGTTTGTTGAGCATCTTAGATAATCTCACTACAGAAAAGAATATAGCGCATATGGTTTTCACTGGCCTATGCATAGCCAAGAAAACAGTCCTCATGAACTGGAAAAATAAAAACAATCTTAATTCTGACCAATGTAGAAATTATCTATTAGATGACATTAGTCTTGATACAGCCTCTGGCACCACATCAGATCAATTGCTCTGGGCTCCTTTGATCAGCTCCATCACCTAGTGGGGGTGGGGGGTCATAGTTTGGTCCCACCTTCGCTGTTGTGATTGGTGTGGCAGTAGGGACAGGCTTAGGGCGTCAGGGGATTCCCCAGGAGCATCTTCCTTGGAGGGCTCAACCCGGGGTTGCGGTCATGGCCTATTAAGGGCTCTGTTGGCTCTAAATTGATGGTTTCCTCGTGGCTGCGTGCAGCGGGGCTAGGGGAGGGTCTGTGCGGACGGATGTGGGTTACTGACCTGGTAGCCTGGCTGCCCCTGGGTGGGTCCGGGATGGGCGTGGGGTTCTGGGGGTGCTCCGTCTCTGGGCTGGGGCCCTGGCTGGGCCTTAGGGGCTTGGGTCATGGCCGGGGTTGTGGGCGGGTGGGTGTACAGGGGCCCAGCCCTGGCGCAGGGTGCCGCCAGTGCATCGAGCCACCTGGGGGGCTCTTCAACTGGTGGGGGAGGCTGTTACATCTTGCAGGAGGTCCCCTCTCTTCAGGAACTCACTCTGCAGGAGGGGGAGATACAGGAGAGGTGGAGGCATTGTAAATGGTTAATGGCCTGTATTTGTATAGCACTTTACTAGTCCCTAAGGACCCCAAAGCGCTTTACACATCCAGCTACATTGTAGCCACAGCCACCCTGGGGCGCACTGACAGAGGCGAGGCTCCGGACACTGGCGCCACCGGGCCCTCTGACCACCACCAGTAGGCAATGGGTGAAGTGTCTTGCCCAAGGACACAACGACCTAGACTGTCCAAGCCGGGGCTCGAACCGGCAACCATCGGATTACAAGGCGAGTGGAAGACGGGGTGGGTGCAGTTTTCTCTGTGGTGGGGTCGGGTGGGCTGTCCCGGGCTCTGTAGGGCCGGGCGGCGCTGCTGAACTGGGCCCCGGTCCGGATGGGCCTGGACCCCCTTTCCATGGCGGGTTTCAGAGTATGGGGTTGCCTACTGGGGTCAGTGGGGGAGCTGGCCCCAGGGAGGGGTCACTTGCCCCTCCCTTCCTTCCCTCCCCATCTCTAGCTGCCTCCTTCTTCCCGCTCCACCACAATCACCCACACATGCAGGGCCTTGGGGTAAAGGTGTGTCACCAGGGTGCAGAGGAGGCATCCCCCCTCTGTCCCCTTCTGGCTGCCTGTGCCTCAATTTTATCCCACAACTGAGACATTCACATTACTCACACTCTCATAACACACACATATAGGATCTTGGGGGTGGGCACGCTACACAGAATCCAAAAGACCATCAGGGTGTACAACCTCACCCCTGGCGTCGTTGCCCACCTCGCAATTTTAAATACATGGTGACATTGAGGGCTATCAGGAGGGGCGATGAGCTTACCTGCTGCTCCCTGGCAGGTAGCTCCATGCCCTCCTGGGTTTTAAATGCACCTTAGAACACACATGCATCAACACTACATATGAGCGGGCGGAAGGAGGTTTGGAGTCTTCACACCCCCCCGTTCTCTGCTGCCTGTTGGAGCGAGGGGGCTAGGAGTAGGAGTTGGCCATCCGATTGGGGTCTGGAATGTGGGGCCTCCCTGCTGCTGCCGAATCAGGGCGTTCTGCTTGTCTCCACCCCAGAGAAAAGGGTAACACCATGTTTGTATCTGTGTGTGCCTGTTTGTCTGTGTCTATATGTCAGGTTGGGTATCAGACGCCACCTCCATGGTATGGAGGCCTATCTCCCCCCACCACTTCCCCTGCCAGTGGCAGACGCCCTCAGACATCGGTGCATTGGTGGTTCTTTGTGTCCGCGGATGGGCGTCCAGGTACACACCGGCTCACTCCTGGTGGCTGCTTGTCGGGACCTGGAGCCTGGGGCTCGCTCGGGCCACTTCGGGGGTGTGGATCCCTCACCCTCTCAGCCTGGGGCTCGGTCACTCTGGCACAACTGGCTGCCGGCGGAGCTCATGGGCACGTCACTGCAACCCCCTCTGGCTTCTGCTCCGCGGCTGCTGAGTGACCCCTCATCTGGGGCTCTCCTCAGCTCTTTCTGGGATAGCGGCGTGGCTGCCCCTCTGTTGGTCTTCCTTGGTCTCTTGTGCTCTGAGGGCCTCTAGATGTCTGGAGTTTTGATCTCCTCCATACCTGCTTCATACCCTGGTGGACGGGGCTGTGGCTCCCCACACCCTCTAACAGATCATTACATGTAGGAACCTTTTAAAAACAAGCGCGTTCATGCTCACAGGTGTACACTTTCTTGGCTGCTACCTCAAAGCACATTGTGCGGTGTCGATCTTGTGCACTGCACAATAACATTTAGTATCTACTGTTATCTACTGCTAGCTACACCATAAATACAGGGAGTGCAGAATTATTAGGCAAATGAGTATTTTGTCCACATCACCCTCTTCATGCATGTTGTCTTACTCCAAGCTGTATAGGCTCGAAAGCCTACTACCAATTAAGCATATTAGGTGATGTGCATCTCTGTAATGAGAAGGGGTGTGGTCTAATGACATCAACACCCTATATCAGGTGTGCATAATTATTAGGCAACTTCCTTTCCTTTGGCAAAATGGGTCAAAAGAAGGACTTGACAGGCTCAGAAAAGTCAAAAATAGTGAGATATCTTGCAGAGGGATGCAGCAGTCTTAAAATTGCAAAGCTTCTGAAGCGTGATCATCGAACAATCAAGCGTTTCATTCAAAATAGTCAACAGGGTCGCAAGAAGCGTGTGGAAAAACCAAGGCGCAAAGTAACTGCCCATGAACTGAGAAAAGTCAAGCGTGCAGCTGCCAAGATGCCACTTGCCACCAGTTTGGCCATATTTCAGAGCTGCAACATCACTGGAGTGCCCAAAAGCACAAGGTGTGCAATACTCAGAGACATGGCCAAGGTAAGAAAGGCTGAAAGACAACCACCACTGAACAAGACACACAAGCTGAAACGTCAAGACTGGGCCAAGAAATATCTCAAGACTGATTTTTCTAAGGTTTTATGGACTGATGAAATGAGAGTGAGTCTTGATGGGCCAGATGGATGGGCCAGATGGATGGGCCCGTGGCTGGATTGGTAAAGGGCAGAGAGCTCCAGTCCGACTCAGACGCCAGCAAGGTGGAGGTGGAGTACTGGTTTGGGCTGGTATCATCAAAGATGAGCTTGTGGGGCCTTTTCGGGTTGAGGATGGAGTCAAGCTCAACTCCCAGTCCTACTGCCAGTTTCTGGAAGACACCTTCTTCAAGCAGTGGTACAGGAAGAAGTCTGCATCCTTCAAGAAAAACATGATTTTCATGCAGGACAATGCTCCATCACACGCGTCCAAGTACTCCACAGCGTGGCTGGCAAGAAAGGGTATAAAAGAAGAAAAACTAATGACATGGCCTCCTTGTTCACCTGATCTGAACCCCATTGAGAACCTGTGGTCCATCATCAAATGTGAGATTTACAAGGAGGGAAAACAGTACACCTCTCTGAACAGTGTCTGGGAGGCTGTGGTTGCTGCTGCACGCAATGTTGATGGTGCACAGATCAAAACACTGACAGAATCCATGGATGGCAGGCTTTTGAGTGTCCTTGCAAAGAAAGGTGGCTATATTGGTCGCTGATTTGTTTTTGTTTTGTTTTTGAATGTCAGAAATGTATATTTGTGAATGTGGAGATGTTATATTGGTTTCACTGGTAAAAATAAATAATTGAAATGGGTATATATTTGTTTTTTGTTAAGTTGCCTAATAATTATGCACAGTAATAGTCACCTGCACACACAGATATCCCCCTAAAATAGCTAAAACTAAAAACAAACTAAAAACTACTTCCAAAAACATTCAGCTTTGATATTAATGAGTTTTTTGGGTTCATTGAGAACATGGTTGTTGTTCAATAATAAGATTATTCCTCAAAAATACAACTTGCCTAATAATTCTGCACTCCCTGTATTGGAACTGTTGTGAACTGATGAATGACTGTTTTTGGTTTTGTTTTGAATAAATGTTGACTGTTCTTTTAGCTGTGTGTCATTCGCTCCTTAGTTGATTCCTAGAGAACATAAGCCCAAGATCCTAACTTTCTCTACATTCAGTAGTGGTAAAGTATCTTGTGCTACAACTTCATACAGGAATGTCCTCAGAGAGGAGCTGTCGAGTTGTTTGGCTGATTGTTCCAGAATGGACATGAGAACACTTCTTATGGTGCAAATTTGTCTTTCCCAGACACCACCCATGTGACTAGATGCTGGGGTGTTCATGAGAAACTCGCAGTCCAGTTTCCTTAGCTTGGCTTGATCCATTTCCTTAAATGCTCCAATAAACTCATTTCTAGTGCCGACAAAATTCGTGCTTTGATCACATCTTATCTGGCGAACTGTACCTCTGATGGCCATGAATGCACGTAAGGAGTTGATGAGGGAATCTGTAGAGAGATCGTCAAGCATTTCAAGATGCACTGCTCTGGAGCACATGCAAGTGATTAGCAAGCCATAACGCTTTAGCTCCTTGCGGCCTTCTTTGACATAAAAAGGACCAAAGCAGTCCATCCCACAGTAGGTGAATGGCGGTGTGGTCTCCATCTGATCCTCTTGGAGGTCTGCCATCTTCTGCTGCTCTGTGCGCCTTCTGAACCTTCTGCATTTTACACATTTATAGATGTAAGATGACACAATCTTGCTGCATCCAAGAATCCAGAATCCGTTAGCTCGAAGTTCATTCATGGTGATCCCTCGTCCTTGATGGTATGTCTTCTCGTGATAATGTTTGACCAGTAATGCCAACACATGACTGTCTCTTGGCAGCAAAGCTGCATGTGTTAAGCGTCCGCCTACCCGAAGAATGCCTTGGTCATCAAGAAATGGACATAACTTGTGTAACTTGTTAACCTTGTCTTTCATCTGCATCACATCATGGTGTTGCAAGGTTTTTATTTGTTGAGCAAAGGCTGTTTCTTGAACCATCTTTATGATTGTTAACTCTGCTTCTTTTAGCTCTTGTAGGCTACTGATGCCGTGTGATCTACTCTTGTGATCCTTTGCTCCTTTCACATAGCGCTTGAGTCTAGCAACTGCCCTAATTATTTTCGACCAGTTGGAAAACTTGTGTAAGCGATCTAACAGGGACCTTTGTTCCTCCACTTGTATCTTGTGGACTTGAACCTTCTTAACCTCTGGGTCACTGGTTGATAACTCTCCCACCTTAATTTCATCACTGGGTATGACCTTCTGCCAAAGGAGGTCTGGGCCTTTGAACCAGTTTGATGCTACAAGTTATTCTGCTTTAAGGCCTCTTGAGGCGTGGTCCGCCGGATCATCTTCGGAAGTTACATACCTCCATTGGGTTGAATCTGTGCGTTGTTTGATGCGTTCCACTTGGTTTGCAACAAACACATGAAATCTTCTGGCTTCATTGTTGAGGTATCCGAGTATCACCTTCGAGTCAGTCCAATACCTTTCTTCTGAAATTTCCATTTCCAATTCCTTTTTCAGCATGTCACCAGTGCGCACAGAAACAGAAGCCGACAACTCAAGCCGAGGTATAGTTGTGACTTTGGTTGGTGGAACTCTCGATCTTCCCATCACCAGTGCTCTGAGGTAAGTGCACATTCCATATCCAGATGCGCTTGCATCGGCAAAATGATGAAGTTCGTAGTGCTGTGCCTTGAAGTTCGAAGGAATGTAGCATCTGTGAACCTTTACGTCTGCAAGGTTTCCCAGGTCACGCAACCAAGACTCCCACTGAGGTCGAAGACTGTCAGGTAAGTTATCATCCCAGCTGAGTTTATCTCGACACATTTGTTGCAAGATCTGCTTCCCCAGCAGAATGAAAGGTGACACAAACCCAAGTGGATCAAACACAGAGGTGACTGTGGCCAATACTCCTCTTCTGGTGAGTGGTTTTTCCTTAATTACTACTATGAACTGAAATTGATCTGATGCCACACACCATTGTACGCCAAGTGCTCTTTCCATATGTACTTCACTGAGTGCCATATCTAGATCTTTGGGAGCTGCAGCGCATTCTTCCTTCAGAAGCGAAGCAAGAACTTTGGTGCTGTTTGAGATGAACTTGTGCAACCGAAGTTTTAGAATTATAGGAATTAGTTGAGGGATACTGTTCATAACCATCATCTTTATCATTGCATTAATTATCATTTCATCCAAGCATTTATTGAAGTGCTGGCATTAGGTTATAATTTGTATTACAGGGGTTATCATAATCAAATATTAACAGGTTTATTACAGGTTCAGTTATGATCAGTTGAATCTATAAGTTAAAGGTTTCTGAATGTTTTATATTCTTACACATAGTCTTCAGTGGGGGAGAAGCTGATTGCAGGCTGACAGGAAACGGTGTGCTTTTGCAGAAGTGAAACCGAAAGCCATAATAAAGAGTTTATTATGCATTTATCTTTGATTTAAGCTTTTAGTAGAGGCTTTTGATCAAAACATTAATTCAGTAGAGTACACATATGGGGATCACTGAGAGGGGAAAGTTCAAGTTGCTTAAGTTGAGGTCAACTAAGGTTCAGAAAGCAGATGCACACTCTGTGCACGCGCAGAGACATACACACACACACTGTTAGGGTGTAGGTGAGAGTTGACTGATGAAGCAGTAGATGCACGATGCGAGAGCTGAGCTGGCTTACGGGAAACCACCGGGGAGAAGATGGAAGCCAGTGTACTTTTAATTGTGCCTTAAGTTGTCAAATAGAACATTTGTGGTTTTGAAGCTGATGTATGTGATGACGCAATGAGGGGGCGTCACTAAATATACTCTGATGCATATAAAACTGTATTTTGATGTTAGGAGGATGAGATTGTGGGGCTGTCTGCTTACGGAGTCCGCTCATTCTCCCACGCGTGTCATTTCATTAAAATCATCGTCTTTACCCTTTGGACCAGTGTGGTTACTTGCATTCCTCCTGTGTTTCCTTCCCTATATTTTTGAACCTTAACATTTGGGGGCTTCGTCCGAGGGGGGAAGTGAGACAGGATGGAGAAAGGTCCGAGGCGTCAGGCGCTCAGGCATTGGTCAGTGGTCTAAGTGAGTGACAAGCCGGCATATAACAAAAGGTAGGCACCACCTGTTGATCTTATGAACCAAAGTGTGTCAAATTGGGCTGTGTAAATTGAAAGTCTACTCACTGAAACTACTGGTAGATGTCTGCTTTGATTTTGGTGAAAAGTTGAAGGTTGAAGTAATGATTATGAAATGGAAGTTTATAAGTGACAGTACTGAGTAATGAGAATAAAGGAATGAAAAGAGAATTAAAGCAGAACTTTTAGAATGATAGGGAATTTGGTCATTGTGTGGGTTCAAGTCCCATTGGTTATGCAACCCTTAAGAACTTTCTCGGAGGTGACGCTCCCTGCTGGATAGAGAAATTTATCCTTCACCTAGCGATGACTAGGGATAGTTTCGGGCAACATCCGAAGAGGACTGGGGAATCTCTAAAACTGTTGAGGGTTGTCCTCAATCTTAATCCTGTGTTGGGTGTAGATTGTTGTTTCAAATTATTCTAAATTTGTCTAGGACGACAGCGGCGTCTGTTAAGAAGCGCATAGCCCGGACGTTGCGATCCCTCCTCGATGCGGACGCGCATTGTTGACCTTCCGGCGAGTAGGGTTAGCTCGGTTTGGCTTGACCGTGGGGTACAGGGCATCCTGAGATAAGCTAGGGGTTCAAGTCCCCTATTCTTGCGCTTTTTTGGCTACGATAAATTTGGTTAGGGTATTAGCAATCGGGCCACCGTCAGGGACGGAATACTGGCTAAAATTGGTCGCAAAAAAGTCAGGGACTTTTATCGGTCGGACCGTTATGGATAAATTTGTCGAAATTTATAGGATTTAAGAGGCCTAAAAAAAAAAAAAAAAAAAAAAAATCTGTGCAGTTGTAAGTAATAAGACGTCTGTAATATAAAATATGAGATCTATGAGTAAGATCAGTCTCTGTGTCAGTAATGCACAGCCGGATGTGCACGGATGGTGTGTAAATGCAAATGAGCAGCAGTGACGCGCAGAGAGGGTGGTTTCAGTTCTCGAGAGGACTGAGCGCTTTGCTAAATGCCTGTATATAAGAGGTTGGTTTTGCTTATTATGAGAGTGTAAATACAGTTTGAATATATTAGTGTGGATGTATCGAAAATGACTGAATTTTGATAGATGTATATTTCGTGAGCCATAAATGTTGGTGTGTTTTATTTTTCAGTTATGTGTGTGTGGGGAGAAGCTGCGAGACGATGAGAGGTTTCAGTTTTCTTTTTCTTTTTCTCTTTTGACTTGCTCTTTCTGATCATGGAAGGCATGTCCAAAATACTCGTATGAAAGCGTATTTTGTGTGATTTTAACTGTGTGAAGGCTGTCAGTATGTGATTTGAGTGACTCTGCATGATTTGTCTGAGTGAGTGGAAAATGGAAGTTTGAGAGAGAGAAGGCAGTGTGTGAGACGATTACTGAATGACTAAAGAGGTTAGAACTTTTAAACGTGTGTATGAAATAAAGGAGTGGGAAATATATTTCTTTTGTGAGGAAAAGTAGGATGTGCTAAAGTTTGAAAGTGCTTTTAATTCAAGAAACGCATGAGTGAGGTTATGATGTGTGGAAGAGCTCTATTTAAATGTGTGTGAGTGAAAGGAAGGTGTATTGTTTTTAGACCAAGACTTAGTAAAACTAAAGAGGGTTTGTAGACTGTAAATATGAAAAAAAAAAAACAAAAAAAAAAAACAACAAGTGTTTGATTAATCTGTAGGAACAGGAAAGAGAAATAGGAAATACTGGGCTGCTGTGTGTGAGAGGAAGGTGTGTGTGACTGATGATGTCAGGGGAGCACCCAGAGAAATAGACAGAGTTAAATTCTAAGAAGATGAAGCGGATGCATGTTTTAAGAAAAAGTAATAAAGTAATAAAATTATATTAATTACAGGTTTTAGAAAAGAGACAGACTGAGAGAAATAAATACATGAACTAACAATTACATTAATGAATTGAAAACGCACGTACACAAACTGTTACATGTGAAATTATTGTTGGAAAGTTTAATAAAGAAAGCAGTTTACACTCCTTTAATTTCCAGAACCAGTGTGTCCCCTAGGTCTGATAACACCCTTGCCCAGTTGGCTCCTGTAGTAGGCGGGCATGGAAGGCTGGACAGCCCATGACGGGTAAGATCCCACCTCGAAACCCTGGGACAACCTAAGGCAAGGCGCAGTCACGATTGCTCGAACCTAAGTCCCGGAGTGACCTTGGAGTCACTGGAGGAGACGGGATTTAACAGGTAAGGCCACTGGGCACAGACGAAGGGGAAATGTCATTCACAATGACCAGTGATGAGCCAAAGAGAGAAAATACACCCTGTCAAAAGGAGTTTGGAACACTGGAAAAGAAACATTTACAAGATCACAAAGATCATAAAGAAACATTTATAAAAATCACACATACAAACAGAAAATGCACTAACCTTACAGAGATAAGCTCATGAAGATTAATGAACAGGTAATGATTTAAAACCTGGCTAAGAACACAAACATACGTAATTAAATCAGCCTGCTAATTTCATGAGGGTTAAAATGGTGTGAATGTTGAAGAAAATACACTTAAAACACACTTGGATAAAATAGAGTTGTGGAATAACTCAAACGAAGCTGTATGACAAGGGAGTGAGTTATGGAAAAAAACAAAAAAAAACAAAAAACAAAAGAGAAGTGTTTAAAGTAGTTTAAAAGGTGACTTAGGAGTGCTCTTGCACTGATTGATAAAAGTAAGTGATTAGTATAGAAAGAAAATGAAAATAATTGAATAAGGTGATAAGGTTTAAACATGTATTTCTTTTGTCACGTTGACTTGTTGAGATGAAACAGTACGCAAATTAGCTCGAGTGAGTGACGACAGAGGAGCTTCCTGTGTGTGTGTGATTGAGGCTTTGAGGAAAGGAAGCAAAGTAGACTGTTCAGAGGGGCAGATTTGGACAGGAAATTTATAATTTAAGGATGATATGTGGTTGAAATGGGTTTTTATCTTGTGCTGAATGAACACATGGCAAAGTGAGGAAGGGTGACGTTGTGCAAACGGTCTTTGATCTTTTGACGAGGTTTTCGGTGTTGAACGGGTGAAATTTAAGATTGTTTCAGATTTTTGAGGCTGTTGTTTTATTTCCAGAGAGGGTGTTTAATTAAGACATGGATATGTCTGAGAGGGGCCCCAAAAATTTTTGTAGTAGTGCACTCAGGAAAAAACCTGTCAGGTGATTTTGTTTTGTACTTTGATGAGCTAATAATCAGCTCTCTTTTCATTTTTGTTCTAAGCAGGCCTGGAAGAGAGTGAACGGACGGCGCTGACAAAATTACCAAGTACGAAAATCAGGTGGGCTTTACAGAATTATAATTGATTACAATCAGAGACTGATTGGCGGCAAGTCTCTGTCTAAAAATGGATTGTATCGATTCAATCCAGTCAAAAGTATAGAGAACTATTTTCCTAAAAAGGAAAACGAAATAAAACAAATGCAAATGATTGAGCTCATTTTGCTGATGTGGAGCATCTGATGACGTGCGCAGAAGGCTGCAGATCAGCAAAAAATATCATGTGTGAATGCATGTGAGTGAATGTGAGTGATTGGACCAAGGGGGGAAATAAATAAAAGGTTGACAAACAGGAGAAGTGGAAGACTTAAATCTGGGGATGCTGATGTTCCTTTGGGTGAATTTCTGCTTTGTTGATTTGGGTTAGACCATGTTATTACATTATAGAATGCTAAATGCTAAAAGGGAAACATTGTTTGGTGTAACTTAAGTTACCATTAACGGAGGTAACACATGATTAATAACTGTTCTGTTTAAGTTTGTTTGTGTTATGACACAGACTGGATCATAAAGGGAGAGTATGAAATGTAAAGTACAGGTTTTGTTTCCAGGAAGTTCCAAGGATCCAGAGTTCGATGGAGCAACGAGTTGGAGAAGATTTGACATGATGATAAAATTGATTTTGTTCCTTAAACACAGGTTTTCAGGGCTGAAGCAAAACACCGGAGAGGAGAATTGCTGAGCTGTTCTGAGAAATGAAATGACTAACCTTTTTTCCTTTTGATTTGTTAAGCTTGGGTGGAGCATGTTGAGTTTTTTGCCACATGAGATGTGTCAAAAAAGAGAGGGATTTAAGATTTAATTTGTTTAATGTGAAAGGGGTTTTACTAGGATTTTATAACGATTGGGGTTGTTTGATAATCTAGATATAGTAAAACTGAGGACTTGTTAAAAGAAAGGAGTAAAATGAACTGAATTCTGTTTAGAAGATAAATTGCTGGGGTTAATAAGAAGTTGTACACCAAATTTAAAGGGGAAACTGTGGGAATAAAGGATATGCTTTGGGGGAAAATAGTGAAGATTGTATGAGTAGAAAATGTGGGATTTCTTTTTGATTTTTAGGAGCTTTTTATGAGGATGTTAAGAGTGGTATGGACTTGAATGAATAATATTGGAGATTATATATGTAGAAATGATTTTTCATACACATTGCATTTTTGTGCCTTTGACGGAGTTGTGGCTCAGAGAGTCGTCTCTTGAGGGTCATAAACTTTTGGTTAACGTTATGATTAGCCAATCTACTGTGAGAATGACCTGAGTTATTGAAGGATTGCACACGCTTACAGACATATAGAGTTCATTAAGACCTGACAGTATTGATTCCAGGCAAAAGGCCTGAAACCCATTTAGCATTTAACTGAATAGGAGTTTCGTTTGTAACTAAATTGGGTGACATGTAAAATATGGAGATAACACATGCAGTTCTAAATTAGTCCTCTTATATAAAATGCAGTTACAGGATAACAAATACTTGTTGAAGGGATCAAGTTTTTGCTTTAAACCAGGTCCAAGGGGGGAAAAGCTTATGTATTTTGGTTAAAACTGATAAAATATAATGACTGATAAAATATAATTAGAATGTACCATTACATTAAAAGCAGCAAAATGAAATAAAAGGATAGATTCAAACAGGTTATCACCCAGGAAATGGGAGTTCAAAATACAGTTAGAGTTCAGCTTTTAGCTATGATGAAGTTTATCTAGGAGCAATTAACTATGTGCTTACACTGAGTGATTAAAGTGATTGTTTTTCTTTGATCCTTTTAGTAGAATAAGCCCTTATAATGATTTTATGATGATTTTGCTTGTGATAGGTGACTTTAGATGAGAGGCCCTTGCAGCAGTGACAGTTTTGTGTACAGGATGTTGATGATCAGATAAGGGAAAACAGGAAACGTATGACAGCAGTGCTGTAAGACTGTTAGAAAGCTGTAGATTGAGATGAGTGATGTTTAAGATTATATAGGAATAAAAGTCAAAAACCAAATACGTAATTAGGTTCATGTTTTGAGTAACATTAGGTTGAGTAACATTAGGTTTGGATAAAGAAGACAACTGAGGGACATAAGGCAGGGAAGCCGTACTAGGGAGAAAGTGTTTTGTTTCCTTTGCAGGTGGTCAGAGTTCCACTAGAGTGGGACCCAGAAGAGGAGCAGAGACCACTTAAGCATGAAGTGTTCTCAAGTGGGAGCGGGCATTTTATAACTAAGACCACCTAGATGACATGAGGTTGTCTGATTTGTTAAGTCACAGGATGCCAAGAGAGGGTCAGAGCTAAGAACAGTGATCCTAATGTCCATGATGTCTGGGATGGACAGGGGAGCAGCTGAATGGGCCAAGGAGTGACCCAACACACAGTATGGTGACCTCTTGTGGTCAAGAGGTCAAGAGAGGGAAGTGTAGAATTATAGGAATTAGTTGAGGGATACTGTTCATAACCATCATCTTTATCATTGCATTAATTATCATTTCATCCAAGCATTTATTGAAGTGCTGGCATTAGGTTATAATTTGTATTACAGGGGTTATCATAATCAAATATTAACAGGTTTATTACAGGTTCAGTTATGATCAGTTGAATCTATAAGTTAAAGGTTTCTGAATGTTTTATATTCTTACACATAGTCTTCAGTGGGGGAGAAGCTGATTGCAGGCTGACAGGAAACGGTGTGCTTTTGCAGAAGTGAAACCGAAAGCCATAATAAAGAGTTTATTATGCATTTATCTTTGATTTAAGCTTTTAGTAGAGGCTTTTGATCAAAACATTAATTCAGTAGAGTACACATATGGGGATCACTGATAGGGGAAAGTTCAAGTTGCTTAAGTTGAGGTCAACTAAGGTTCAGAAAGCAGATGCACACTCTGTGCACGCGCAGAGACATACACACACACACTGTTAGGGTGTAGGTGAGAGTTGACTGATGAAGCAGTAGATGCACGATGCGAGAGCTGAGCTGGCTTACGGGAAACCACCGGGGAGAAGATGGAAGCCAGTGTACTTTTAATTGTGCCTTAAGTTGTCAAATAGAACATTTGTGGTTTTGAAGCTGATGTATGTGATGACGCAATGAGGGGGTGTCACTAAATATACTCTGATGCATATAAAACTGTATTTTGATGTTAGGAGGATGAGATTGTGGGGCTGTCTGCTTACGGAGTCCGCTCATTCTCCCACGCGTGTCATTTCATTAAAATCATCGTCTTTACCCTTTGGACCAGTGTGGTTACTTGCATTCCTCCTGTGTTTCCTTCCCTATATTTTTGAACCTTAACACCAGGTCACGCAACCAAGACTCCCACTGAGGTCGAAGACTGTCAGGTAAGTTATCATCCCAGCTGAGTTTATCTCGACACATTTGTTGCGAGATCTGCTTCCCCAGCAGAATGAAAGGTGACACAAACCCAAGTGGATCAAACACAGAGGTGACTGTGGCCAATACTCCTCTTCTGGTGAGTGGTTTTTCCTTAATTACTACTATGAACTGAAATTGATCTGATGCCACACACCATTGTACGCCAAGTGCTCTTTCCATATGTACTTCACTGAGTGCCATATCTAGATCTTTGGGAGCTGCAGCGCATTCTTCCTTCAGAAGCGAAGCAAGAACTTTGGTGCTGTTTGAGATGAACTTGTGCAACCGAAGTTTGCCCATGCTGCAGAGTTTGCGTGCTTCATTAACCTGCTGTATTGCCTGATCTTCAGTGTCAACACTTGCTAGTCCGTCATCAACGTAGAAGTTGGTTTTGATGAACCTGATGGTTTCTTCATCAAAACTTCCTTCCCCTTCAGCTGCAAGATGCTTAAGGCCATAGTTGGCGCAACCTGGAGAAGATGCTGCTCCAAATAGGTGTACCTTCATCCTGTAGACAGTGAATGGAGTTTCAAGGTCACCGTTCTCCCGCCACAAGAACCGTAGGTAATCTTGGTCGCAAGCATGCACATGGAATTGGTGGAACATGCGTTCGATGTCATACATGAAAGCCACTGGGCCTCTTCGGAAGTGACACAAGACTCCGAGCAAGGTGTTTGTTAGCTCTGGACCAGTCAGGAGATGGTCATTTAGGGAAGTGCCTTGGAACTTGGCAGAGGCATCAAAGACGACACGAATCTTTCCGGGTTTTTGTGGATGATACACACCATGGTGTGGGATGTACCAAACTGGTGTCTTGTCAATGTCTTGCTCTGGGACCTTTTCAGCATCTCCATGGGCGAGGATCTCATCCATGAATTTCTTATAGTCCATGTAGTACTGCTTGTTACTCTTGAGCCTTTTTCCTAAACATTTGAGGCGATGAATACCACATGCCTTGTTGTTCGGCAGGTTCGGCCTTTCACTCTTGAATGGGAGTGGCATTTCAAAATTGACCATCCTCCTTGTGCCTAATGCCGGTCTTCATCTTTGTTAGAAATTGGAGATCTTCTTGAGAGACCTTTGTGTCTTCTGGTGCATTCTCAACAAAGTCAGACTCCAACATCTTTAGGACCTCTGTGGGAGAGATAATTTCCTTTATTTGAGTTCTGTAGACATAGTGAACCTTGTTGGTGAAGTTTGAAGAAGGCTGAATGTCAGGCACCACTTCCTTCACAATGACTTGGTGACTAATTCCAAAGGCGTCTCCATAATCGAGAGATGGATTGCCATAACCCACAATACTTCATCCCAGATCAGTTCTTTGGGCAAACGGCTGATTTTCCCTTCCAGACACAACCTCACGAGGAACAAGTGCTTGGGGGCAGTTGTACCCAATCAGCAGACCAACATCACAGCTTTTTATGGTGTGGTCTGCTGGGGCGGCAACATCTCTGCCGGGGACAGGAAGAGACTGAACAGGCTGATCCGAAGGGCCAGCTCTGTTCTGGGATGCCCTCTGGACCCAGTGGATGTGGTGAGTGACAGGAGAATGGTGGCTAAGCTGTCATCCCTGTTGGACAACATCTCCCACCCCATGCATGAGACTGTGACAGCACTGAGCAGCTCCTTCAGTGGGAGACTGCGGCACCCACGGTGTGGGACGGAGAGATTTCGCAGGTCTTTCCTCCCCACTGCTGTCAGACTCCACAACAAAGACTTTAACTGATCAAACACACACATCCACACATGTGCAATAGCAATAACACTAATGTGCAATAATCTTTCTGGCATCGTTGTATTTTTACTCAGTTGTATATAGCATTTGTATTCTATTCTTATCTTATTGTATATTTTATTCTATTTTATTCTACTGTATATAGTATTTTATTTTATTCTATTCTGTACAGTTGTGTACTGTATTTATTCTTATTTTATCTTATTCTAATTTTTCCTTCATAACTTTTGCACTGTCCACTTCCTGCTGTGACAAAACAAATTTCCCACGTGTGGGACTAATAAAGGTTATCTTATCTTATCTTATCTTATCTTTTAGTGGAGCGATCTCACTTGTAATGCATTCAAGATGAGGCCAAGCCTTAGCTGTTGTAGGCGATGGAATGTGATTTCGGTTTGCTGGAATAAAGTCTCTGGAATATGTTACTGGTAGGGAAATGGTCTTATTTGAGTAGAACCCTCTGACTTGTAGACCTGAGAGCTTGCGACAGGCCACAACTGTATTTCTTGAAGACATGGTAGTGAGCTTTAGCTGAGTCGATTCACCTTTGATATCCAGAGCTTGTGCCGTTTCTTCAAGAATAAAGGTTGTATCGCTCTGTGTATCAAGGAGTGCGTACACAAGAATTTCATGCTCTGGCTGACCTTTGGTTGACACCCATACTGGAATAATGGAAGATGTGTGAGTGTCGTCAACATTCTGCGTGACTCTGTTAGAAGTTGCTTCACTTGTTGTTGGTGTGACACTGTTGTCTTGTGAGACATCTGAGTTCTTTGTCTTGTCCTGTCACTGTTCTTGGTTTGATTTCTCCTTGTTCTGTCTTCCTTAGTGCAATTGTCATGAAGACATGTCGGATGTCTTTTATTACATGTGTCACAGGTTTCTCTGCTTTTACAATCCTTGGAGCGATGACCAGAGTTCAGACAGCCAAAACATAACTTCTTGTCTTGAACAAACTTTAGTCTCTCAACAATGCTCTCATTTATGAACCTTCTACACTTTAGTAGGCTGTGACCCGACCTTTCACAGCACACACAACTAGTACTAACAGTCCTTTCATTTGAGCTAGTTGCTAGCACCTTTGCTCCATTGCCTCTGTTCCTTGTTGTTTTTGCCCCTTCAGTTTCACTTGGCTTCAGAGCATAGAGAGATGTTATGGAATTACAGGCAATTTTGGCTTCCCGTGAGATGAAATCTACAAATTGGCTGAAGCTTGGAAAGGTGTGAGTCTCTTCTTGCACTTCTGTAACCCTTCTGTTCCACCTTGAAGTCAGCCAATCTGGAAGTTTTGCAAGTATTTTTTGGTTTTCATTGCAGTCATTGAGCACTTCAAGCCCCTTCATTTGCGACATGGCTGTCTTACAGCAGCAAAGGAAGTCATCAAATGCTTGAAGTTCCATACTGCCTTTAGAGCTTATCTTAGGCCATGCATCAAGTTTGTCTCTGAAGGCCTTTGCTACGAGGAAGGGATTGCCATACCTCTCTTCGAGAACTGTCCATGCTGCATAGTATGCAGAGTCTGTGCCAAGCGGGAAGTAGCCTTCTATTTCCTTCCTTGCAGGTCCACTTACATATTTCCTCATGTAATAAGTCTTCTCTTCAACTGGTATATTTTTCCTGTCGATCAGAGTCTGAAAGGAAATTTTCCAATCATTATATCTGATAGGATCGCCACTGATTATTGTTGGCTCTGGTACCGGAAGACGACTTGCATTAAGAGACACTGCAAATGCTTTGACCAGATCTTCTGTGCTCACCTCTCGTTGCGGTGTCACATTTTGTGGCGAGGAACACCGTTTCATATGCTGGTCATTGTTTTCAGACTTGACTTCATTTTTCTTGTCAGATCTGTGGTGAAGTAGGTTGTATATTTCTTCATCTGAACATTCACTTTGTTCATACACCCGCTGTCGAGCCTTTGCTGTATTCAGCTTTTTTACAGTCTCAAGTCGCTCTACTTCTCTGCGCTTAGCCTCTAGAGCCTTTTGTCTTTGTGCTATTTCTGCTTCTTGCCTTTCAATTTCCTTCATATGGATTTCTTGTTCAAGCAGAACTTGGAGAGCAGCCTCATTTGCTGCAACTTCAGCAGCTGCATCTTGTCTTTTAGCCGAGAGCCTGCTGGAGTGTCTAGAGGAAACCCTTGAACGAGAAGAGAGCTTAGTGTGGTGTGACTTAACACTCATCCTGTCTGAGGCTTCTAACTTAGGCATAGACTCAGTTTCCTTCCATTTTTCATCCCTTTGACTTTCCGCATCTGAGGCTACGGATTTAGATGAAGACTCACTGTCCTTCCAAAGTTCTTCATCTCATTGAACCTCCGCACTACTTGGGCTTGGACACTTTCTTACAGATTCGATAACTGTCTTTGTTATGGCTTCCCACGTGTCCATCCTTTGTCTTGTGTCACTATCTGGAGATTCAATACGTCTCAACTCATCATAGGCAGCATTCACATCCTTAGAAGCACTCAAAACCTTGGAAACATGTTCTTGTAGCAGATCCTTTGAGCATTGACCATCTATAGCTCCTTTGGCATCCTTAATGACAACCTTCCACTTCTCATAGCACACACTGAAACGATGTGCAGCCTTCTTTATGTGCTCACCGTACAGTTCTTTGCCCTTTTCCATCGACGTACGGACTCGTTGGCTCTGTCGTGCTCTTTGTGAGGTAGTAGAAACATCATCAGCTGTGCCTTCAACTGCTTGTAGTTGCTCATCTGCAGAAAGTTGTTCCACATCACCCTTTTCACTGAGTTCTGGATTAGCCTCAAACTCTGCCATTGTTGGAGGGTTTTTTTTAATTTGTATCTTACTTAGCCTTAATGTAAAGGGTCGATCTGATATCCTCGTGTTGGTGTTGTTCCCAGATCATCATGAAAATGTTGTTCCAGGATCAACATTGCAAGTGACCAATCAGAATGTGGTGACGTCATACTTTTGCGACTTCGGGAAAAACCGCCGTAAAACAAAAAACTGTACTTAAGCTGCGAGAAACCGCCTCTGTCCGCCGATCAACGGACCCTGACCCTAATCCTAACCCTAACCCTTTACAGTTTTTTCTGAATGCTTAAACCCTAACTGTGATTCTTATAGCACAATTTCTAAAACTATCAATACATATAGCAAAACCACTCACTGAGTTTGCAAAACTAAAAGCACAAACACTGCTTTGCACTCAGTTTGCCATTTTGTAACACACACTTTGCAGAACTTTAAACACAACTCACTGCTTACACTCAATTACCAAATTTTCAACACACTCCTAGCAAAACTATACACATTTATGGACATTATTTACACTATTTTGCCAACTGTCTGGCACACTTTCACATGTGAAAACTTTTTTAGATAATTAGTTCACTTTGCAATCAACCTAAGCACTATGAATAAGCTACAGGTAAGCGCTGTGTGTGGAGTACAATGGAGGGAGCAGGAAGAGTGAGAAGTAGAGGAGGCCGAGGAAGAGGATGTGGAGGGGAAGAAGTAGGATGAAGAGGACGACAAGGACAAGGAGGAGCAAGAGGAGGACGAGGAGGGGGGAGAGGAGGACGAGGAGGGGGGAGAGGAAGGGTAAGAAGAGTAAGAAATAGAATTGCTGATGACATCAGAGCTACAATAGTGGACCATGTAATCAACCATGGAATGACCCTGAGGGAAGCTGGCCAACGGGTTCAGCCTAACTCGAGCCGCTACACTGTAGCAAGCATCATAAGGACATTTTGAAATGACAGTTGGTTAGTACAGTCACTTTGCACTAAGACTTGTAGCACTGCCATGCTAATGAGAAACACAACAATAGCATAGATGTAAAAATACTGAAATTGTTACTTTACAGAATTGCTAGACGACCAGATGCTGGGGCAGAGGAAGCATGTTCACTGCAGACCAAGAAACCCATATAGTCAATATGGTGATTGCAAATAATCCTATACTTGGAAATAAACACTTGTGTTTGTTTTGATGTGTGTGAATAAAAACCAGTACTTGAAGTTTGGATCCCTCTATGCTTACGGATCTATGACAAAAGTATGAGCTCAAACTGACATGGCCTACCTTGTGCACAGAGAAAGCAAAAGCCAGATGTGTTTTGTATTCATACCATCAGTGTGTAGTTGCCGCATTGTGTGCTTAGTAGATGATGGCTTGTGTGTACTGTTTGATACGAAAACATCATTTTTACGAAGGTGTGAAGAGTTAATCTAGCTGTGTTCGCTTTTGCAAGAGAACTACAATGTTTTGATAATTGGGTGACAGGTTTTCTTATTTGTGTGTAGAGTTTTGCAAAAATAGCCAATAGTTACAAAAAATGTGCTTAAACAATCAGAAAAAACTGTAATAAACGGTAAGCAGAATTGATATTGTCCTTGCAACACTGGAATTTCATAAATGCAAGAATGGCTTGGCGCGCCAAAGAATAACTGTGTGTGTGTGTGTGTGTGTGTGTGTGTGTGTGTGTGTGTGTGTGTGTGTGTATATGTATGTGTGTGTGTGTGTGTGTGTGTATATATGTATGTGTGTGTGTGTGTATATGTGTATGTGTGTGTATGTGTATATATGTATATTACAGCAGTGAGCTTGAACTCTGGATTAAAGATTCAAGTTGCAGTTATTTATATTTCCTATCACCTTAAATCTTCACTCAAAGACAAGTATCTGTGACAGTGTATATACAGATGTATTATATATAAGAGACAAATATTGTTCGTTTAATATGTTGGCATTACTAAATTTGGCTCAATGCTTACATATATGTGTAAAAAGGAAAAACAAACACAGCAGTGCTACTAATCCAAAATACTCAAAGCTTCATAGAACTGAAACAAACATTTATTTTTAGCTCCATTCTGCTGCTGATACATACTTTAGGTTTCTGAATATTAAACTTGTTGCTGCCTTTCTCCCACTGAGTACTTTCTCCCACACTGAAAACACTGGAATGATACATTATTTGAACATTACCTAATAAGACTGATTCAGGACAGACAGTTAGTTATTTTAAACTATCCTAGCAGTCCTTCACAAACAGGGAACAGTCTGTCTATTCTCTCCATCTGTCAGCTGCTGCTGGCTCTTCCTCCTCCTCTTCCTCACACACTGCTGAGTTTGTCCTGGTGGATCATCAGGGGTGCAAAGCCTCACAGATGATGTGCAGCAGTGGGTCCCTCAGTCTGTCCTCACTCTGGACACTTGCAGTCGTCACACATGGAAATCAAATGTGTGATAAGCTGCAGGATTCAAACACAAGTGTAACTTATAAATACATGTTCATACTTTTATTCCACAATCAGAGAGAAAGAAACAGAGAGAGAGTGCAGGACAGACAGACAGGTGACAGTCTCAGGTGTACACACTGCTACAAAACAGCACAGGAGAAGGAGGATTTAGTGTTTGTGTTATTACGAGTGCTAAACAAGAAGAGTTCCCAGATGGTACAGTGGACACATGTGTGACTCCTGTGATTAAAGCATCTTTCTTTCAGCTTAACGAGTGAACCGTCAGCTCGTTCAAGCACACGTTAAAGTCCGTTTGGCTCGACACCACCGAACAGAGGCAGCAATATAACATAGCTAACATTAACAGTGCAGTGAATCCTGCTTGTGCCGTCATATTCAGGACTGCAAACCGAGCAGCATCACTGACTTTCAGCTTGTTGTGTTTGTGGATATATGACTGACTTTAATTATCCATAAAATCATCACATTCTCTGTAAGATTAAGGTCAGCTATTGAACGGCGTATATATTTAAAAGTAAAGGCTTTAAAACCAAGTTAGTATAAACATCACTAATGTCACATAACTTTGCCGACATGTGGCCAACAGTAATGTTTTAATGTTCTTCATTGTTAAACATTCGCAGATAAATAAGTGACATATTATTCAGTACTTACTTTTGACAGTTCACTCTTCGGCCACTCTGCTTCTGCCGTATTTTGCGGCAAAATTATCCACATCCACCACTGCGCTATGAATTGTGGGATATATGGGACCCCGAAGTGTACAGCGGACCACGCTTGATATTTGGGGAAATCGATGGGGCATTTGGAGTACACCTCAAATTGGGACAGCCGTCGTTGCGTGGCGGTGACGCAATCGCACTCAAAATGCGTACTTCAAGCGTCCGGTCTCTTAATTGGGACACAGCTGTGTGACTGCAGTAGGGAACAGGAAATAATAGAACATGTTTTATTGAATTGTCAGAAGTATGATAAAGGAGACAACTGATCAAAAAGCTGGACGATATGGAAGTGAAGTTGGACTTGATTGATTTGTTTCGCACGAACTCTATAAGTGAAAGTTATCAGGCTGTATTTTGGTTTTTAAGGCAGACCCATTTGTTCGAGAGGCTTTGAATCTTTTTTTTTTTTGTCATTTCGGTCCACACTCCACACCAGTTGGTGGCAGTAATGCATCATTTTGCTGTTTGCCAACCGCCAGTAAACCCTATACAGAAGAAGAAAAAGAATTTGGACACAGCCAGAGTCTGCATTGTGATGCTCTGGGTTTGTTTGCAGGTCTGTGGTTCAGTTCAGTTTCATCCGTTGTGTCTGTGGATGGAGGGAATCTAACTTCAGTCTTGAACACAGAGGAAGAGAGGAGTCACAGCGGATCGTCTCTGCAGCAGGAAAATAGAAGTAAATCACATTTATTTCATTTTAATTCTCTAAATGTTAATTTTTCTTAAAGGTTCCAGCCTCTGTGATGAAGTGATGACACCTTCATGAAACAGCACAGTGAGTACATGTTAGAGGGGAGGAAGATTTATGCTCCATCTTCTGGATGCTGTAGTTTTAACAGGGCGGACATCTGCGTCACATTATTACAGAGTCCAGTGTGAGTGTAGTGAGAGTGCTTTGCAGCCCTCTTTTCCTAATAAACCCTCCTTCAAAGCTTTTGTTCACCTCATGATAAAAAGACATAAAGGAGGTAAAGCTCTGATTTGCTGAGTCACTGCAGCAGACTGCTTCCTTTACCTCAACATGGAGCGTCGCACAGAGATCATCTGACACCAAGGGTGTTGTCCAACCATCATCACTGCAGTCAGCTGCAAGAATAACACTTTAACACACAGTTCTGTATTAAAGTATTAAAACTACTGAAGTGTGCAGCAAAATGTTATTTTTGCTTCTAAAATTAAAATAGTTTCAAACATACAGAAAAAAGAAGTCTCCCTTTAAGCTTCTGTCACCGTAATACAGAGAATAGATGAGCAACAAACTTAATCATGCAGCTGTTTTGACTGTGACACAGTAAATCAGAGCACAGCAGACTGCAGTGATTGTACAGACTGTTGTACCTTTGATGCTGCTGATAATTGTGAAGGTAATGTTAGCAGTCCCTAATGTTTTCCTGGCTAACATCAGCTGTATGCAGCTTATTTCCAGCACAAACAGCACAAATCTGCTGCTTTATAGTTCAGTGTGTGTGTGTGTGTGTACGTGTGCCTGTGCGTGTGTGTGTAGAGCCCTTTAAAAGAAAACCGTTAGATAAAAGTGTCTTATTGGAAACGTCCTACAGGACTGAGCGCAGGGACTGTAACATGATCAGTGGACACTGTGATGGCGTTTGCATCATGTTTACTTCCTTTAGCTTTGCTCACTGATGTACAAACAGAGATGCTCCCACAGACAGAAACATATTCTTCTCTCCCTTTTTGTTCTTCACTTTGCAGACACCATGGGTCCTCGTCAGTCCGCCATTCATATTACAAACAGGACCAAAGGCTACATCCTTCGTGACCCCAGGTGACCACACTTTTGCTCTTCAGTGTTTGGTGGTTTCTAAAGTGGGCGGGATTTGTCTCTAACTGTACAGCAAGTTTCCGCGCATTACAAATTTATACTGCATGAATCTTAAAGCATTTTTTTTTCACTTTATTTTACAAACTCATCCGCATTGACCTTTCATGCATGTCAGTGCTGCTGAACAGAGCTGATGAATAAAAATAAGAAAAATGTATCTAAAATGAAACATAAGTGAGCTCAGCAGCATCACACCTGTGTTTGTTTGCAGTGAACACACAGGAAGCTGTAACAATTACACACATTTAACACATCTGCAGGTGAAGTTAGATTTGTTTATCTGAAGTTACACTTTTCTCTGTGAATCAGTTTTTACTGTGACCGAGATGCTGCCTGCAGGTCACCTGACACCTCGCTGATATCATTAATAAAAGTAAGAGAAGGAATCAGATGAGCAGTTTAGTAAATTTCTTCTGAACTCCAGACATGATGATCTCAGCACTGTCATGTTCAATTTTTTCAGAAGAAGTACAGAAGAAATATCTGTAATTTAAAAAGATTTAATTTGCTTCAGCAGTTGAAATTACAAGTTACAGCGCTTGACCTTGAAATGAACACAACAGTCTTCACATAAAGGATAACACGGGTCATACAGTTTTTATACTGGGACATTAACAAATGATTATTATGTCCCTCTTCTTCTGGAAACCATCCTGATGTCTCCATTTGACCTCCTCTCTGCTCCTTTTTCCTGGAATTACACAGATAGACACAAACAATCCCAGCCTAGACTTGATCATTTTAATATTACTGATTCTATATAACAAGTTTAGGACATTCTGTTCGCACTCCCTTTGGCCCAGACAATATCCTTATAACCATCATCGAGTGATGTGTAAGCATGCGGCAAGTCCCTCTGTGCTACTACTGTCAGTCTGCCCCAGGGCAGCTGTGGCTACAACTGTAGCTTGCCTTCACCAGTGTATGAATGTGAGAGTGAATGAATAGTGGAATTGTAAAGCGCTTTGAGGGGTCCCGAAAAGCGCTATATAAATGCAATCCATTATTATTATTATTATTACCCTTCAATATTTCAGCCCAGACATAGCGCTGGACGAAGCTTTTGACCCTCAAACACGGAACGCCAACTCGTTTATGAGCACACTGCATTGTGTATACAAAACATAATTAAAAAAGCTTTATTTAATCAATTTCAACCCTAACAGCAGCAATACCTCTGTGGATGTTTTTTACTCCACCGTATTCCACTCATTATGAGGAGTACGGATCTTATTTGAATAAGAATATTTATTTATAATTTATAATCAATTTAATATTAATTCATACTTTTCTTTTTTTCTGACTAGACGGTATCTTGTCAGTGGAAATTGCCAAATTCCTTTGCCAGCAACACTTGGGCCTTCTGAATGTGACATCGCTCTGTTCTCTAAGACTGATGGCACAGCGCGTGGATCTGTTGGAGTCTTCACCTACGATCTCTACGATAAATCTGCAAACAGAGCTTATAAGAAAATAGCCGTCATGTTCTCGGTACCTTTTGACTATAACCTGTCCTCTAACTGGTACGCCGTTGGAGTCTTTGACAGGAAAACAAACTGTGATAATGATCTTTATGACAAGATGTATTACAGTGATGAGAGAGGGTTTGTCAGAGGAAAAGCTGGAGATCATGATCTGACTTACACAGATGATGATGTTACTGTTAAATCCAGCATGACAAACTCCAGCGTTGCAACACTGAAAGTTGATGTACACAACTAATTATGGATTATCTTTAGTTACCCTAACACTGATGATCAGGATAAACAATTATCAACTTGCTAAGTTAACCCACACTGTAAAATATAACTTGTTGTTTCAACTTAAAAATATGAGGTAAAGGGCTGCCTTAAAATTTTAAGTTAAGTCAAGAAATAGAGTTTGTTCTTGTAACACAACCAAATGTTATGTTGATGAAAAATCACATGTTCTCTAAACTTTGGTCTTAGTTTAGTTGACTGAGATTTGTTAGTCAGTTCAACTCCTTTAATTGTCATTTTTACTTGGGAAAACCCTTTTAGCTAAATTAAAATAATCTATTGTTTAAACTCTTGTCCTAGTTCAGTTGACTTGTGTTTTTTAGTTAATTCAAATACTTTAGTAGTTCTTTTAACTTAGGAATCTATTTTAGCTTAACTAAAATAATCTATTAGCCAATTGATTTAAGTTCATTAATTAACTGAGCTTCTTAAGGTAGCTGAGTGAACCCATAAATCAGTTTCATTTTAATTATCAGAGTTGATTGACTGGATGTAAAGAAAAATGTGTATTGAACATCTTAAGTATTTCTTTTGAGCTTTCCAACATCCATTTCAGCAAAACTACCTGTTAGGTTTATCTTAGATCTCAGGTTTAAATATCTACATTCCTTTCAATTAATTTTCTGTTGTTTACAGAAAAAAATAAAACCCCGCAGATTCCATTAAAGTCTATCTGATCATTTCAGGCAGAAAGTTTGTTTTAAGAACATGACAAGACAATTACTCACAAGCACCCAACATTCACGATTTATTGTTCCATCTTAGTCATCTGAGAAACAGAAAAATCAGTGACGTAGCTCATCAGGCTCACAATCCATCAAAACTCAAAGGCTGCTCCCTGTGAAACAATAAATTTGAACTTGGTCTTGAGCCCAGTTTGGGTGAAGACAGATTGGGTGATTATTTTGCACAAGTTTGATTAAATTCTGACCAATACTCTAGGAGCAGTAGTGATTTTTGTGAATTGTGGACAGCTGGTCAACAGAACCGACCAGAACCAACAGAACCGTCACCATGGCATGTGCTTCTCAGACTTTCAACAGGATGATATAAAAACTGCTTCTTTACATTTGCAAAATTTTTAAACTTCATTGTGCTCAGTCACACCTGTTAGGATAAAACTTGAAATATTAAAATAGTACATAACCTTTACTAAGTGACAGTAAAGATCAGTTTATAACAATTAAGACTTCAAACTCTTGTATTTGTCTTCATTTACAATTGCAACAAATTCCACAGAACCAATATCTCTGAAAATGAGTGCATGCTTCTGAAACATTTGATAATATGGATATTTCAGAAACATTAGTTTGTTTTGCAATTGAGCAGACTCAAATGAAAAACTACTGACTTGCATGAGATAAGCATCTGCAGAGTCCACCATTATATTGTTGTTCACGTAAGTTTCTTAAACCATGAACAAATGAGTAATTGTCTAATCTGGAATGTAAGGCCTGGTCATTTAGTGACATACAAAAGTGAAACATGAGAACTTGCAAGTATCAAAAACAAACAGTAAAATAAAAATTGTCCTTAACACTAAGGCAATTGTATGCTGTGAGCATACAATTGCAGTTCTGCATGGCTTTCTGCAAGAGTCTGTTTCTTAGACCATGCACTAGTGAGGAGCACTGCCTTCCACCAATGTTCATTAGGACGTTCTGAATGACTTCACAGGTGTACTTAAGTTCCTTTGGATAGTCTATGTTGAGGGCAAAAAGAAGGCCCATCAGCATGGAAATGGCACTTGAGACATCCCTCAGATTAGACAGGATTACTGCCGCCTCAAGGACAACCAACACATCGATGATGTCTTCTTCTTTCACCATCACAGTGCCAACTTTCATCCTCTTAGTAAACTTGTCTTCAATACCTGTCGGCTATAAAAGGGTTCAAAGACAAAAAAATAAAACAAAATGACACAATTACAATTACACAATAACCTTTGTGCTTAAGAATTCATGTCTTTTTAAAGAAAAGCCATATTGATGCCTTGGATGATGGTGATTGGCTTTGGGTAACACTTATTAGTTGTTAAAGTTTTTTCAGAATGAGATATGCACCCCCATGTTACAAATCCATTTATTGCTTTAAACAAAGACCATGTTCATAAATAACTGAGCATGTCTTCAATTGCAGAATGCAAACAAAAATTTCAGTTTAAATTTACTTATGCTAAATATTGGCTGTGCTTGTGGGATTAAAGAAATCTTAAATGCTTATATGCTGATTATATTGGGTCATATAAGAAAGGCCCAACTCTGAGTATAGTCTGTGCCCAAAAGTCTTGACAGGAAACTGCAGGCTTTTGCAGAGCATGCTTTTGCACCCGGAAAGTGAAACCAAGAATCTTACAGTGGCATAGTAGCTGAGCAAAGGCCTGAGTGTATTCAGCAACCTGCTGTGTTTGAGTTTGCTTGGTAACAGATGACTGAGAATAAGTCAGGAAGTATACTTCTAAAATGTCTTTGTTTCCTCTGTAAAGTGTGCATTTTTGGTTGTTATTTTGAGGAGCTGTTTGGATGATGCTATTTGAATAACAGGTTATTCATTATTATCTTTTATTTGTTTATATCTTTTTATTAAGCTTTGAGTAGTGCCATGTGATTAAAGCATTTATTCAATATGTTACACATACACTTTCAGTTAGGTTATTACATATATCACAGAGAGCTTCTGTCTGGTGAGAGGTGAGGCAGAGTAGAATTGAGTTCGTGACACACACACGTACACATACACACATACAGAGTAGGTGAACTTAGGTCTGGGTAAGAGTTCAGACATATTTTGCTTGTAGCTGCATTTTGTGCCTGCATAAGTTTCAGTTTGTTGTAGGACGTGCTCTGATGTTCCTGACGATAAGCGAGAGCAAGACGAGGTACAGGAAGACACCTGGCTTGGAGGCGAAGAGAATGTTCTTTTCTGACTGTGTCGCAGGTCATCAACAGAACATTTGTGATGTAGATGTGATGACGCATGAGGGGGCGTCATAAATAATACCCTGATGCTATAAAGATGACTGCTTGTGTATTTTTGGGCGGAGATCCACAGCTGATGTTTTGCAGTGTACATCTCCCCACACGTGTGTTCATTAAATCATCGTTTGACCCAACCCTCTGGACTTGGTGTTGTTGTGTACTTCATCCTCAATATTTGAACCCTTAACATGCTCTAAACCAAATGTGGCTGAGAATACATGAAATATGCAAACTGGAGCTACACTACGGGATCAGATTGTGGCTCCACATACAATGCTTCTTTAATCAGTAAGAGTTTATTTTTCCCCCCTATATTAACAGCATGAAAAAAGAGCATATAGACATGGCTGGACAGGTTGCATAACTGACACTGAATATCAACATCCACCTTTACCCAGCTGCCCAATGACTCTGGGCCAGTAACCTTTAATTGCTTACCCAGTCTACACAGTCTCTTTTCCAGGGTCCAGGACATTTCACCAAAGTATTGCCCCCCACAGCTGTAGCAGCCACTGCAGCCCCTTAAATATCCTAATATCTCTGCCATTACAATATACAATGTGAGAAATCAAACGTAAAGCTGAAGTGAACAGTACAGCAGCGAAATGTCAAAGACCCTGGTGAAGACATGAATAAACACAAGACACTAATAATATCAATCCTAGCTTGCCAGTTAGTTTCTCTGAAACCCAGACCAAATCCAGTGTCAAAGATCTTGTAATAATACATTTGGTGAGGAAAAAGTACACATGTTATCATGTGGCATCTATTGTTTCATAGATGCCACATGTTTCATTTAAAATCCACTGTGGTGCTGTAATTATTAAATTTACTAAAATAAACAATGCTAACCTTCACAGTCTTGAAAGTGTGTGAGGGCTCTTCCTTGAGAAATTGAGGTCCTCTGTCCTCCTTTGTGTAAAGCTCTGATCAAAGAAGTCAAAAAGAAAACAAATGTTTTAAACAGTGTTTATGAAGCATGTAGACAGCTTCAAATTCACAGCTTTATGCTACATAATTCTATCAATATATGATTATCATTGGAGATTTTGAATCAGGCTTATCAGGACATTCAAGTTGAACATAATATCCAACCTACCACCAATATACACAGATTCTGTAAAAGTTAACACACTAAATGTCCAGTTGTGAAATATGATGACAGACTTTACTTATCAGCTTTCTTTCAATCATAATATATATCAGTTGAACTGGATAACCTAAAACTTAGACAAAGGAGAACATTTAGCAGTTGAACACTTACATCATAATCATCTAAGCTTTTTATGAGCCTAATCAGCCCTCCTATGCCGCTCTTGATTTTGTACAGTGTGGGAATAAAGGAAAATATATTATTGCTAAACATGGCTTACATCACGAGCATTTTATTAAAACTTCCATTAAAGGTGTAGTTGTAGTTGTTTCATACACACATTGCAAATTGTGCTTATGAAGAGTTGATGCTCAGTCCATTTAAGGTCATAAGCTTCGTCTGGCGTGACAGCCTCGACGATATATTGTGTAAGTGACTTCAAGCAGGAGAAGGTTAATGCATACTTGCTTACAAATACAAATAATTATAAAAGATAGTCAAGGCCAAAGGCCTGGAGTCCATTTAGCTTGTCATATGCATTTGTGCCTGCCTAGCAACTAGTGATGAAAAGGGAGTTAAGAAAATTGTATGTAGCCCTGGCTATATAAAAAGGTCAGTTATTTAAATAGTTCATTGGTATTCATGGTTAATTGCAAATGTTTAATGTGTTCAAGAATGTATACAAATGCCTGTAAGGTATATGATGTGTGTCAGTTAAATGCACAACCTTTTTATTTGTGTTTTGAGGTTTGTCATTATTTTTTATATGGTATTGATATGTACTACAGCTCCTGTGAACCCTGAAGTAGTCTCAGGTAGAGGGGGTGGGAGCAAGTGGGGAGCCGTGTGCACTCTGCAGGAAGCGAGAGAGACGAGAGCTGAACAGTGTTGAGTGAACGCAGAGTTCATAGAAGGGCGACAGACATATTTTCGGATTGACGGATAGTTAACTGGAGTGAAAAGCTGTTGTAGCCAACTGTGAGGTAAATGTGAATTTTGTCTGATACTTGTACCATATGTTATTGCGCAAAATGGACTGACTGCTAACACAGCCGCTAGCATATTCGCTAAGCTCTTGTTCTGCTCTGTTTTATTAATTAAGCTAATGCTAAGATTGAATGTTATCTCATGTGAATTGGCATTTAGCGGGGTTGTGTGATTCAGTAGGAGGAGACGGACGTCTTGCTGGCGTGTCAGAGAGGTCCCTTCTGCTGGTGTGCTGAAGTTATAATGTGAGTGAAGTTGGCCCCCCCACCTTCTTCAAATCCAACAAAAGTGGTATCAAACGTTTGTGCTACGTTTGTGCTGGTTTGTGCTGCAAAATTTTTTGTTTGTGCTGCTATCATTTTAAAAATTTTAATAAAATAACGTCTTGATGCGTGCTTAATCATCCAGGTAAATAAATCCCAAAAGGTTGATTCTGTTCATCTGGACGTAGCGTTTTGTGGGAGAAACGTTTCGTCACTCATCCAAGTGACTTCTTCAGTCTCAGCTGACTGCAGGTTTCCCCAACCTTATAAACACATGTGAGTGAAGTTGGCCCCCCTACCTTCTTCAAATCGAACAAAATTAATGTCAAACATTTGTCCTGCAAATTATTTTGTTTGTGCAGGTTATGTTTCACTAATTTTATAAACAGTACATGTACAGTGAGAGACAGATGTTACATCTGTCTTCACTTGCATCCCAGTCACGGAAGCGTTGGAGGTAGTTCATAAGATATTACAGGATCACCCCAACCTCAGCAACAGGACCGCTCTCAGCACTGATCAGTTGTGTTTGCTTTTGGAACTGTGTCTTAATTCCACCTATTTTGCATAAGGGTACAGGCAGAAACCTAGGTGTGCCATGGGTTCCCCCAGGCCCCTGGTCAAAGTCACCAAACCAGTTCGTAAGCAGGTACAGGTGTGGCCAGAAGGGTCCTCAGAGGCACTGCAAGACTGCTTTTCCACCACAGGCTGCCACACACAACAACACCACAGACTTTCAGGAATATACAGAAACTGTCATTGCCTACATCCCAAAATGCATCGATGATGTCACAGAGACCAAGACTATCACTGTCCGGGCCAATCAGAAACCATGGTTCAAAGGTCAGGTTTAAATGCTCCTAAGGTTGAAAAATGCAAGCCTTCAGAGCCGGGGATTAGGTGAGCCTAAGAACAGCAAGGGCAAACCTGTCACGTGGCATCAGCTACAGCAAAGCTTCAGCGACAGCAGAGATACTTGGAGGCAGTTGCAAGGAATACAAACCATCACAGACTACAAGCCCACTCTGCAGACCGTGGGGAACAAATCCCCAGACAGTGTGTGGAGATCCCTTGCCAAAATCAGTACACGCAAAGCTCCTGGTCCTGATAACATCCTTGGACGAGCACTGACGGACTATGCTGTGGAACTCACAAATGTCTTCACAGACATCTTTAACACATCACTAGGGTCAGGCCGCCGTTCACACATGCCTCAAAGCCTCCACCATCACTACTGTGCCCAAGAAGTCATCTACCTCCTGCTTTAAGGACTACCGTCCTGTCAAACTCACCTCCATCATTATGAAGTGCTTTGAACGGTTAGTCATGCATCAAATCAAATTATCACTTTCCCCCAATCTTGATCCATTTGAGTTCGCATACCGGTCAAAACGCTCAACCGATGATGGAATTTCAACTGCCCCTTACTCAGCCCTCACACATCTGAACACTAGAGACTCGTATGTCAGAGTGCTGTTCAGCCTTCAGCATCATCATTCCCCAGCAACTCATTCACAAACTGGATCTGCTGGGGATCAGCACCTTGCTGTATAACTGGCTGCTATATTTCTTGACAGGAAGACAGCAGACAGTACGCTCGACAGCAACACCTCCAGCCCAAGAACACTGAATACGGGGGCTCCCCAAGGATGTGTGTTGAGCCCCCTTCTCTTCACTCTGCTGACCCACGACGAGATCTACTACAGGGGTGACGTTAACCATCTGGCAGAGTGGTACAGCAACAACAACCTGTCCCTGAATGTGGAGAAGACCAACAGCGACTCTACTTCCTCTGCAAACTGAGAAGCACAAGAGATTCAACCCCCATTATGAGCACCTTCTACAGAGGCACAGTTGAGAGTATCCTCACCAGCTGCATCAGTAAAAGTGAAATTAAAAGTGAAACTCTGATAATAGATACTGTGAGCTATGAGAGACGATTAAGAAGTATTACCTGTGCATTTGTGGACCTGCCGTGGTCTGTGAAAAAGCTGTGTTTCTGTTGATATTCCCCCAAAAGTCCCTGGACCTGCTGAGGTCGCACGAAAGACGTGCAGCGTTGTTGAGATCCGGGGTTCAGTGAACGAGTCACAGTTGTAAACAGTGACGTAAAGAAGCATTTTCCCTGTTTTGTAAGCATGCATTTGGTGATTTTGAAATACAGTATCACTGGACAGGGGGATTCTAATATAAGAGTTATTTTAATCCAACTAGAAACACAGTAATAAATAAAGCTGTGAGCCTCCTCCGGAGTGCAGAGAATTTGCAGAATTTTTGGTATCTCTTGTCAAAGAAAAAGGGAAAAGAGATTCTGTGCATTGAATGGGCGAGGCAGACCTTGAAGTTTTTAGATTAGATCAGAGAGAACTAATGTGGCCGAAGGTTGGATCTGATATGAGGCGAACAGACGACCGGTCTGAAAAGATTAAAAAGGTAAGCACAAACCTGTTCAATAAGCAAATTTGTGCAAATTGGCTGAATTCTAAATTATCTGTTCGCTGAAGTAGATGATCTTAACTATTAAACTGGCGCAGTAGGGGTAAAACTGAATTCTTGAGAATAAAGAAACTTTGAAGTAATGAGAAGCTTTGAAGCAAGGATAATGAAACTTTGAGAAAGACAGCACTGAAATAAATAGTAACAAGAGATGTTATGATAAAAGAAAAAGAGACCAATGCATGTTTAAGAATAAAGAAGAATATAAGAGTTATTGGTCAGCTTATGGTTTAATAAGTGTCAAACTCACAGGATTAGAGAATCCTGTACCTCTTTGAGACTTCAAAGAGGAGCTCCGGCGTGGGCATACTGCAGGTGGCGCTGCCGAGAGTTGTGGGCTCGGTGAATAGCTAATGATCAAGAGGATCATTTTGGGAGACGCTTATTTGTAAGTAAAAGGATTAAGTTCAGACGAGGAAGTCCGACAGAAAACACCTGGTGTTGTCAGGATGTTTAAGTGACACAGAAGTTCAGAAAATCGAGTCAGAAATGGTTTTGTGGCTCTTGGTAAACTGATTTTGAAGGAAAATCAGTGTTTATTGTGCTGAAGTAACAGATCTGGTGGTCTGAGGAAAAGAAGTAAATTGGTGAATGGTTGATATACTTACATGAATTTTGGTGGATCCACTGAGGTCCAGAAAATAATCAATGCGGACTGTGTTGGTTCGAACGTTGATAAATGATCCAGGAAGAATTGCCCTGGGTCTGTGTCTGTGTGTGTTGTTCAGTGACAACATGCACAGTTTAAATTGGGCGCTGTTCCTTCCTCTTTTTAGTTTCAAAACACAAAGGCTGTTGGATGAAGAATTACTGTGTGAGGAACGGTTTGACATTTGACTAGGGAAATAATATGCTTACTTTTGGGTCTATGAAGATCTCATAACATTCTGGTGGAGATGTTGGGGTAAAAAGAGGAACTCCGAGAAAAAGACACCGTGAGTTGAGCAAGGTGTTTAACTGACTCAGGATTTCAGAGAATCGAGTCGGCTGTGATCTTGAGTTTTAATGGTAAGTTGATTTTAAAGGAAAATCAATGTTTACCATGTTGAAGTAATTCTGATGATATTACTAGATGTGCTGGGACACAAGTGAAGAATAAGTTGTGTACATGGGGATACACAATTGTGTTGATATGGATGGATCGGTTGCGGTCCATCTGATAAGTGAATGCTGGGTAAACTGAGACAAGAAACTGCTTTCAAATCTTCACTGGCGGCAGTGAGATACATGTGCTGAAGATTACTGGACCCGGCGAGGTCCATATGATGAAGTTCTTGGGCAGATAAATGACAGAAACAGTTTCTGAGTTTTGAGGAAAATTCTGAAGCACTGAGGTTGAATTTTCTCTGTGCTTGGTGTGCTGTGTGGACTTATATTAGAGTTATAAGTCCAAAGGTTATGACCTGGAGGTCATTCATGGTGTTTAAAGAAGAACAGGAATTAGAAAACACTGGAATGCAATAAAGTAAAGTAGAATAGAATGATATATACAATAGAATAAAATAGAATACCAACACTATATACAACTGAGTAAGAAAATACAAAATACAACTTTGTCAAAGAAAGAATTGCACATATAGCAGTCTTATTGCACGTATGAGGGTTCTGGTAAAGTAAAAGATTATGTTCAAAGTTTTATGCCCTGGAGGCCAAGAGTCGTGTGTAAAGAAGGACACGACTTACACTGAAAAAAGGCCATGTTGGATTTACTTGGTTAAATAGTGGACATTGGTTGCACACAAATATTTTCCTTTGGCAGAAACTTAAACAACTGAGTTAAATGAACACAATTTTTTCATATTGAATAAACCTGTGCATTTTGTGTTGATAAAACGCGATTGAAACATGTTCAGATGAAGTAAGTTGAGCTGTTGGAATATTTTAATACTTAACAATTTTGTCATTTTATTTGAACACTATTAAATAACTTTTACCCAAATACTACTTGGTCACTTAAATACTACATGTTGTCTTCATATTACATAATGTTCAACAATTATGTAATTATGCGATCTTGTGAATTTCATGAGTTCAGCAACTAACCACTCTTACTAGATTGTATCATGTCATCTCAACAAGAACAAATTAAGTTGTTGAATTTCGTACAGATCCTTCATGATTTAATTACGTTCATAGAAACATGAAATTATTGTGTTCAAATCACAAGTTAAACTTTTAAATGTAACAACCACCCAATTTACTTTTTTCGGTATACAAAAAAAAAAAGTAAAGGCGGCTGCTTGACTTGACTGAGATGGATGCCTTCCTGAAACCACGATCCAAAGCGCGTGAGACTGAAATCCCGTGCAGTGTTGCAGTAAGTTATTGACTTACTTCACTCGAACATGATATGAACAATTTAATCTAGCCTCTCTGCATGTCATGTAGTTTCTACACTATATAGTTACACTTAACTTTAAAGCATGAGGCACTTGTGTTAAATACACGCAAGATGCTTACGTAAATCCAAGAGCTGGCCAATCTTTTTTTTTTTCAGTGTAGAAAAGGACATTTAAGGTCACATTTTGTCTAAGATGGGGAGAATTGTTCCATATGTGTTTATTTCTCTTCTCTTTTAAGAGGACAGACGCAGTTACTGAGTGTTGTTTACTTCCTCTTTCTGATTCTAAACAAGCATGGTTGATAAAATACTCTACGAAAGAGTATTTTGAGTGTTTCTAAGTGTGTGAATGGTGTGAGTACTCGATTTGAATGATTCGGGGTGATTTGTACAAAATAATAAATAAGTAATAATAACACTACGTAGGTACATAGCAGAGTGTGGGAGAAAGAGGAAGTCTGAGAGAAAAGTGTGTGCGTCAAACAGGAAGTCTGATTATAGCTGGTGAGTTGGTGAGAGAC
Organism: Oreochromis niloticus; assembly: GCF_001858045.2. Taxonomy (NCBI): domain Eukaryota; kingdom Metazoa; phylum Chordata; class Actinopteri; order Cichliformes; family Cichlidae; genus Oreochromis; species Oreochromis niloticus. The sequence goes on from NW_020327503.1 coordinate 161,744, forward strand.
GTTACAACATGAAAACAGAGGAATTAGAAACTGAATGTCTTAAGATAAAGTAATAAAATATATTAATTACATGTTTTAGAGAAGAGAATGACCGAGAAAATAGATACATGAACTAACAATTACATTAATGAATAGAAAACACACGTACACAAATTGCTACAGGAGAAATTATTGTTGGAAACAATCAGAAGTGGGATAGTTTAATATATCCATGCAATGAAGAAAGCAGCTTACACTCCTTTGATTTCCAGAGTCAGTGCGTCCCCTCCCCTCATAGCACCCGTGCCCACTTGGCCCCCGTAACAGGCGAGTATGGAAGGCTGGACAGCCCATGACGGGTAAGATCCCACCTCGAAACCCTGGGACAACCTAAGGCAAGGCGCAGTCATGATTACTTGACCTAAGTGAGCTCGGACTCACTGGTGGAGACGGGACTTCAAGGGTGAAGCCGCTGGGCTGAGGCGGAAGAGGAAATGTCATTAACAATGACCAGTGATGAGCCAGACAGAGAAAACACTCCCTGTCTTTCAGGGTGAACTGTTCACCGCGCCATGTGTCCCTGAATCTGAAAAGCAAGCTCTAACTTCTGGCTGAGGACAAGGAATGCTGTTATTTAAGGTGGGAAATCAAAATTGGAGTTAGCAAATTTGGGAAAGAAACCACAAAAAGAAACATACACAATCACACACACAAATAGAAAATGCATTAACCTTAGAATACAAAAGAGTTCATGAAGATCAGATAGCAGGTTGAGCATAGGAGTCTGTTTATCATCTTGTCCAACTCGCTTAGTGTGTAGTAGTTTTTAGAAGAGAAAATTTAGAATTTAGTGATGATGGTGTGCAAGTTGTGTGGCGTTTAACGAGATTTTCTGTGTTTTGAGCAGGTGAGATGATGTTAAGTTGACCTGAGAGTGTTAGGACCCTGAAGAACTTGTGGCAAAATGTTCTGTGTTTAAGATTGTTGAGGTTGTTGTTGTAGTGATGGGTTACTTCTATCGGTTAGATTTGTGTTGTTTTCTTATTTTAATAGAGGGAGTTTTATTGAATATGGACATGTCTAGAATTGGGCCCATTATTTTTGTAACAATGCACTTAGAAAAAACCTGTCAGGTGATTTTGTTTTGTGTTTGATGAGCTAATAATCAGCTCTCTATTTTCTCATTTTCATTCTAAGCAGGCCTGGAGGAGAGTGAATAACAGCGCTGACAAAATTTCCGAGAACAAATATAGGGTGACCTTTTCCAGATTACATCTGGCTGAGGAGAAGGTTACCTGTGGGGACCTGATTGGTTGTGAGTCTCTGTCTAAAAGGATTGCTGCGAGCCAATCCAGTCAAAAGCATAAAGAACTATTTTCCAAAAAATAAAACAAATGAATCTTCCTAAGAGTGGAGAATCTAATTATTCGCGCGGCAGTCTCTACTATTAGCAATACCTGATGTTAATGTATGTGAGTGAATGTGTGGAAATGGACGGTGACTGGACGGACCAGGCGGACCAAAGGTTGGAGCAACTGGACACTGAGATAAAGACTGGACTAAGGTTAAACACATGACTGATAACTGTTCTGTTTTAAGTTTTCTTTCTTATAACACAGATTGGATCATAAGTGAGGAAAAACTGAGTATGAAATGTGAAGTTCTGGTTAACACACAGGTTTTTGTTTCTAGGAAGTTCCAAGGATGCAGGCTGTGGATGGAGCCAAGAAAAGATTTGACATGATGATTAATTTGATTTCATTCCTTAAACACAGGTTTGAAGGGCCGGAGCATGTATACCTAACATGATATGACTAACCTTTTTCTTTTAATTTCCTAAGCTCGAATGAAGGATGTTGAGTTTGTAACACATAAGATGTGTTACAAAAGGGGGGAGTTACAGGATTTAAGGTTTAATTTGAAATGGGTTTTAGGATTACTTGATGACGTTTGGGGTTTTTGATCATTTAGTTATGGTAAAACTGAAGCAGAGATTGTTATTTTCAGGTTCTTTTTGATTTCTAGAATGAGAAGTTATAATTTAGGCTTGCACATGCAGATATGTCAAAGGAAAATTGTGTATATGTGATCAGTTACATGAAATGTGCTCTTTTAGGATCACTAAGCAAATGTCTACGTGACTTTTTACCTAATAAGTTTTTGTGATGATAAACTTGTTTACCGACTAGCAGCTTGCTCTCTTCTAGAACATATAGACTTAGGAAAGGGGAACCTCAGCTCTGAGTTCTGAGAATAACTCTGTTATCTTTTATCGAGAGGAGAAATATTTTACTGCTATTAGTTGCTGCTATTTTTATAATCATCATTAACATTTCAGTGTTAATAGTGATGTTGCTTTCCTAGATGCATTCAGATGTTCAAACATATTGGTATCATATTAGTTTTTATTACAGGTCCAGTAGAAAGAACCACTTTAAACTGTGGATGTTAATGTTAATGTTAATGTTTATGCAGACTGCAGGGTGAAAGAGTAACTCCAAAATGAGACAGGAAGTTATAGGCTTTTGAAGTTGCAGGCTTTGCAAAAGTGAAACCAAAACCAGAGTCTGAGTTTGTATAATGAGTTTATACATTTTACATAGAAGTTAAGATCATTACACACAGGATGGCCTGAGCCTGGTTGGTTGCCTAAGTTGAGGTCAACTAAGGTGCAGAAAGCAGATGCAAACTGCACGCACAGACAAATAGTGAGAGGTCATGACACGTACGCAGTACACAGCATGCACGCGCCCTCGCACGTGTACGCACAGACACACATACACGCACACACTGTTAGGGTGTAGGTGAAAGTTGACTGATGAAGCAGTAGATGCACGATGCGAGAGCTGAGCTGGCTTACGGGAAACCACCGGGGAGAAGATGGAAGCCAGTGTACTTTTTAATTGTGCCTTAAGTTGTCAAATAGAACATTTGTGGTTTTGAAGCTGATGTATGTGATGACGCAATGAGGGGGCGTCACTAAATATACTCTGATGCATATAAAACTGTATTTTGATGTTAGGAGGATGAGATTGTGGGGCTGTCTGCTTACGGAGTCCGCTCATTCTCCCATGCGTGTCATTTCATTAAAATCATCGTCTTTACCCTTTGGACCAGTGTGGTTACTTGCATTCCTCCTGTGTTTCCTTCCCTATATTTTTGAACCTTAACATTTGGGGGCTTCGTCCGAGGGGGGAAGTGAGACAGGATGGAGAAAGGTCCGAGGCGTCAGGCGCTCAGGCATTGGTCAGTGGTCAAAGTGAGTGACAAGCCGGCATATAACAAAAGGTAGGCACCACCTGTTGATCTTATGAACCAAAGTGTGTCAAATTGGGCTGTGTAAATTGAAAGTCTACTCACTGAAACTACTGGTAGATGTCTGCTTTGATTTTGGTGAAAAGTTGAAGGTTGAAGTAATGATAATGAAATGGAAGTTTATAAGTGACAGTACTGAGTAATGAGAATAAAGGAATGAAAAGAGAATTAAAGCAGTTGGACTGCGAAGTGAACTTTTAGAAGGATAGGGAATTTGGTCATTTTGTGGGTTCAAGTCCCATTGGTTATGCAACCCTTAAGAACTTTCTCGGAGGTGACGCTCCCTGCTGGGTAAAGACGTTTATCCTTCACCTACCCTGAAGAGTAGGGATAGTTTCGGGCAACATCCGAAGAGGACTGGGGAATCTCTAAAACTGTTGAGGGTTGTCCTCAATCTTAATCCTGCTTCGGGTGTAGATTGTTGTTTCAAATTATTATAAATTTTTCTAGGACGACAGCGGCGTCTGTTAAGAAGCGCATTTTCTCGGAGGTAACGCTCCCTCCTGGATAAAGACGTTTATCCTTGACCTACCCTGAAGAGTAGGGTTAGTACGGCACGACGAGCCGGGAAGGACTGGGGAATCTTCAAAATTGCTAGGAGTTAGAGTCTCCTATTTTTGCGCTTATTGGGTATGCTGGCAAATTAAGTTAGGTTTAGAGATCTGGACAGGACAGTCTGGGACCGCCCTGGTGAATTGAGCACAAAAAGTCTGGGACTGATCGGTTGGAGCCGTTATGTTCTATTATCGAAATTACATAGGAGTTGAAAAGGCCTAAAAAATCTGTGCAGTTGTAATTAATAAGACGTCTGTAATATAGAATATGAGATCTATGAGTAGGATCAGTCTCTGTGTCAGTGATGCACAGCCGGATGTGCACTGATGGTGTGTAAATGCAAATGAGCAGCAGTGACGTGCAGAGAGGGTGGTTTCAGTTCTCGAGAGGACTGAGCGCTTTGCTAAATGCCTGTATATAAGAGGTTGGTTTTGCTTATTATGAGAGTGTAAATACAGTTTGAATATATTAGTGTGGATGTATAGTAAATGACTGAATATGGATAGATGTATATTTCGTGAGCCATAAATGTTGGTGTGTTTTATTTTCAGTTATGTGTGTGTGGGGAGAAGCGGGGTGTGAGACGATGAGAGGTTTCAGTTTTCTTTTTCTTTTTTCTTTTGACTTGCTCTTTCTGATCATGGAAGGCATGTCCAAAATACTCGTATGAAAGCGTATTTTGTGTGATTTTAACTGTGTGAAGGCTGTCAGTATGTGATTTGAGTGACTCTGCATGATTTGTCTGAGTGAGTGGAAAATGGAAGTTTGAGAGAGAGAAGGCAGTGTGTGTGAGACGAGTCATGGCGTCTGAAAGAGGTGAGAATATTTAAAAGTGTGTGTGAGAGGAAGGTGTGTGTGACTGATGATGTCAGGGGAGCACCCAGAGAAATAGACAGAGTTAAATTCTAAGAAGATGAAGCGGATGCATGTTTTAAGAAAAAGTAATAAAGTAATAAAATTATATTAATTACAGGTTTTAGAAAAGAGACAGACTGAGAGAAATAAATACAGGAACTAACAATTACATTAATGAATTGAAAATGCACGTACACAAACTGTTACATGTGAAATTATGGTTGGAAAGTTTAATAAAGAAAGCAGTTTACACTCCTTTAATTTCCAGAACCAGTGTGTCCCCTAGGTCTGATAACACCCTTGCCCAGTTGGCTCCTGTAGTAGGCGGGCATGGAAGGCTGGACAGCCCATGACGGGTAAGATCCCACCTCGAAACCCTGGGACAACCTAAGGCAAGGCGCAGTCACGATTGCTCGAACCTAAGTCCCGGAGTGACCTTGGAGTCACTGGAGGAGACGGGATTTAACAGGTAAGGCCACTGGGCACAGACGAAGGGGAAATGTCATTCACAATGACCAGTGATGAGCCAAAGAGAGAAAACACACCCTGTCAAAAGGAGTTTGGAACACTGGAAAAGAAACATTTACAAGATCACAAAGATCATAAAGAAACATTTATAAGAATCACACATACAAACAGAAAATGCACTAACCTTACACAGACAAGCTCATGAAGATTAATGAACAGATAATGATTTAAAACCTGGCTAAGAACACAAACATACGTAATTAAATCAGCCTGCTAATTTCATGAGGGTTAAAATGGTGTGAATGTTGAAGAAAATACACTTAAAACACACTTGGATAAAATAGAGTTGTGGAATAACTCAAACGAAGCTGTATGACAAGGGAGTGAGTTATGGAAAAAAAACAAAAACAAAAGATGAGTAATTACTTAGGAGTGCTCTTGCACTGATTTATCAAAGTAAGTGATTAGTATAGAAAGAAAATGAAAATAATTCAATAATGTGATAAGGTTTAAACATGTATTCCTCTTGTTAAGTTGGCTGTTGAGCTGTGGGTTTATGCAAAGTAGCTGGAGTGAGTGAGTGACAAAGACACTTCCTGTGTGCGTGTGTGTCGGAGGCTTTCAGTTCAAGAGAGATCGGGGCTGATGAAGAGTATTTGGCGAAATATAATGGTAAAGTATCAGGATAGTTGATTACGGTGGTCAGGCCTGTTCAGAGGGGCAGATTTGGACAGGAAATTTATAATTTAAGGATGATATGTGGTTGAAATTGGTTTTTATCTTGTGCTGAATGAACACATGGTAAAGTGAGGAAGGGTGACATTGTGCAAACGGTCTTTGATCTTTTGACGAGGTTTTCGGTGTGTTGAACGGGTGAAATTTAAGATTGTTTCAGATTTTTGAGGCTGTTGTTTTATTTCAAGAGAGGGAGTTTGATTGGACCTGGATAGGTCTGAGAGGGGCCCAGAGAAAAAATTTTTTGTAGTAGTAAGTGCACTCAGGAAAAAACCTGTCAGGTGATTTTGTTTGGTACTTTGATGAGCTAATAATCAGCTCTCTTTTTTCATTTTTGTTCTAAGCAGGCCTGGAAGAGAGTGAACGGACGGCGCTGACAAAATTACCAAGTACGAAAATCAGGTGGGCTTTACAGAGTCATAATTGATTACAATCAGAGACTGATTGGCGGCAAGTCTCTGTCTAAAAATGGATTGATCGATTCAATCCAGTCAAAAGTATAGAGAACTATTTTCCTAAAAAGGAAAACGAAATAAAACAAATGATTGAGCTCATTTTGCTGATGTGGAGCATCTGATGACGTGCGCGGAGGGCTGCAGATCAGCAAAAAATATCATGTGTGAATGCATGGGAGTGAATGTGAGTGATTGGACCAAGAGGGGAAATAAATAAAAGGTTGACAAACAGGAGAAGTGGAAGACTTAAATCTGGGGATGCTGATGTTCCTTTGAGTGAATTTCTGCTTTGTTGATTTGGGTTAGACCATGTTATTACATTATAGAATGCTAAATGCTAAAAGGGAAACATTGTTTGGTGTAACTTAAGTTACCATGAACTGAGGTGACACATGATTAATAACTGTTTTGTTTAAGTTTGTTTTTGTTATGACACAGACTGGATCATAAAGGGAGAGTATGAAATGTAAAGTACAGGTTTTGTTTCCAGGAAGTCCCAAGGATCCAGAGTTCGATGGAGCAACGAGTTGGAGAAGATTTGACATGATGATAAAATTGATTTTGTTCCTTAAACACAGGTTTTCAGGGCTGGAGCAAAATACCGGAGAGGACAATTGCTGAGCTGTTCTGAGAAATGATATGACTAACCTTTTTTCCCTTGTAATTTCCTAAGCTTGGGTGGAGCATTTTGAGTTTTTTGCCACATGAGATGTGTCAAAAAGAGAGGGGTTTAAGATTTAATTTGTTTAATTTGAAATGGGTTTTAGTATGATTTTATAACTATTGGGGTTGTTTGATAATTGAGAGATGGTAAAACTGAGGCAGAGATTGTTAATTCTAAAGAAAGGAGTAAAATGAACCGAATTCTGTTTAGAAGATAAATTGCTGGTGTTAATAAGAAGTTGTACACCAAACTTAAAGGGGAAATTGTGGGAATAAAGGATATGCTTTGGGGGAAAATAGTGAACATTTTATGAGTAGAAAATGTGGGATTTCTTTTTGATTTTTAGGATAAGATGTCACAGTGACATAATGTTAGAATGTTGTTATAATGTAGGCTTTAGAAACAGATAGTAAATAGATTTATTTCTAGGGTAGAGGAGAGCTTTTATGAGGATGTTAAAAGTCTCGCGGACTCAAATGAATAATATTGGAGATTATATATGTAGAAAGGATTTTTTCATACACATTGCATTTTTGTGCCTTTAACGGAGTTGTGGCTCAGAGAGTCGTCTCTTGAGGGTCATAAACTTTTGGTTAACGTTATGATTGGCCAATCTACTGTGAGAATGACCTGAGTTTTGAAGGATTGCACACGCTTACAGATATATAGAGCTCATTAAGACCTGACAGTATTGATTCCAGGCAAAAGGCCTGAAATCCATTTAGCATTTAACTGAATAGGAGTTTCGTTTGTAACTAAACTGTGTGACATGTAAAATATGGAGATAACACATGCAGTTCTAAATTAGTCCTCTTATATAAAATGCAGTTACAGAATAACAAATACTTGTTGAAGGGATCAAGTTTTTGCTTTAAACCAGGTCCAAAGGGGGGAAAGCTTATGTATTTTGGTTAAGACTGATAAAATATAATTAGAATGTACCATTACATTAAGAGTAGTAAAATGAAATAAAATGATATATTAAAACAGGTTATAACACAGGAACTGTGAGTGTTACAATGAAGTTAGTGTCAACACACAGAAGTTGTTCCTAGGGAGCTTTTAGCTATGATGAAAGTTATTTAGGAGTAATTGATTGTATGCTTAAACTTAGTTGATTAAAGTGGTTGTTTTTCTTTGATCCTTTTAGTAGAATAAGCCGTTATAATGATTTTATGATGATTTTGCTTGTGAAAGGTGACTTTAGATGAGAGGCACTTGCAGCAGTGACAGTTTTGTGTACAGGATGTGGGTGATCAGATAAGGAGCAAAGAGGAAGCACATGCAGAGACGTGCTTCCTTCGATTCTCTTGAAGGCAGTGCTTGAAGAGTTTTACAAATGCTGAGTACGGTTGATTAAGATTTGAAAATAAAAGTCAAAAACCAAATATGAAAGTAGGTTCATGTTTTGAGAACAATTGAGGGACATAAGGTAGGAGAGCCGTAGTAGGGAGAAAGTGTTTTCTATCCTTTACAGGAGGAGATTTCCACGAGAAAGGGACCAAGGACGAACCTGACTTTACCCATGGAGTGTTCTTAGGGGGAGCTGGCATTTCTAGAGAGGGTCAGAGTAAGGTTATAAGTGTGTGGTGACCCTCTTCGAGGGCCAACACAAGAGAGGGAGTATCGAGAGGAGAAATATTTTACTGCTATTAGTTGCTGCTATTTTTATAATCATCATTAACATTTCAGTGTTAATAGTGATGTTGCTTTCCTAGATCCATTCAGATGTTCAAACATATTGGTATCATATTAGTTTTTATTACAGGTCCAGTAGAAAGAACCACTTTAAACTGTGGATGTTAATGTTAATGTTAATGTTTATGCAGACTGCAGGGTGAAAGAGTAACTCCAAAATGAGACAGGAAGTTATAGGCTTTTGAAGTTGCAGGCTTTGCAAAAGTGAAACCAAAACCAGAGTCTGAGTTTGTATAATGAGTTTATACATTTTACATAGAAGTTAAGATCATTACACACAGGATGGCCTGAGCCTGGTTGGTTGCCTAAGTTGAGGTCAACTAAGGTGCAGAAAGCAGATGCAAACTCTGCACGCACAGACAGACAAATAGTGAGAGGTCATGACATGTACGCAGTACACAGCATGCACGCGCCCTCGCACGTGTACGCACAGACACACATACACGCACACACTGTTAGGGTGTAGGTGAAAGTTGACTGATGAAGCAGTAGATGCACGATGCGAGAGCTGAGCTGGCTTATGGGAAACCACCGGGGAGAAGATGGAAGCCAGTGTACTTTTTAATTGTGCCTTAAGTTGTCAAATAGAACATTTGTGGTTTTGAAGCTGATGTATGTGATGACGCAATGAGGGGGCGTCACTAAATATACTCTGATGCATATAAAACTGTATTTTGATGTTAGGAGGATGAGATTGTGGGGCTGTCTGCTTACAGAGTCCGCTCATTCTCCCACGCGTGTCATTTCATTAAAATCATCGTCTTTACCCTTTGGACCAGTGTGGTTACTTGCATTCCTCCTGTGTTTCCTTCCCTATATTTTTGAACCTTAACACTTTGTAAGTTGATAGGAAACATGTCGAGACAGCCATATAGGGCAAATGTGGTTGAGCTTCTAATTAAATGTGGGCTTGAAAAGAGGAAGCGAATTTGGTACAGGACGTGCTTGAGATGATCAGATGAGAGAAGGGAAAGTCAGGAATAGTTTTAAATTAGGATTGAAAAATTGAATTGGGTGAAAGGGGGTGTAGCAAGTAGATTCAGGGCAGCTCACAGCCCGGCGTAAACGCAAGGTGCTGTCACACAGCTTAAATTATTTGTCTGATTTATTTTTATGACAAAATAATAAGGAAACATTGAAAACATACAACCCGTTGAGGAGACAGATAGGGTTGGGCAATTGAAAGGTTTTGTTTGTTTAGCATAATCTCTTTTGTTATATTTTAGCTTTAACAGGGAGCATGCCTCTCTGGAGCTTCTCTCCTGATGCTACCCCGCGAAAGACCCTTATCCATAGAGACTATGTCAGCTCCCAAACAGACAACAACAAACTAAAAACTAGCAATAAACAACTTAAACATAAATAATAACAAAGCAAGAACAATACAGAATCCACATCTGAACCGAAGAATAAAACGGTGAAATGTGGATTATTAAATATTAGGTCTCTCTCTTCAAAGTCTCTGTTAGTTCACGCCAAGCGGTCGCAGCAGATGGCTGCCCGTACCTGAGCGTGGTTCTGTCGGAGGTTTCTTCCTGTTAAAAGGGAGTTTTTCCTTCCCATTGTTGCCAAAGTGGCTATGCTATAGTCTGCAAACAAAGAACTGAATTGAGGTAAAAGAAGCAGGGAGAATTGAAGGACACTCTCAGGCAAATACCATGGTTGCAAAAGGAAATCAGAAAGCGGATGAAGCTGCAAAGGAAGCAGCAGGCTATAAAGGACGACAGCAAATGGTGCAGGTAACTGTTGAAGAGGAGGCAGGCGTCAATATGTTGGAGGAGGCCAGACAGGCTCAAGAGGAGGCTTCTCTGGAGGAGAAAGAGGTGTGGCAGAGCAAAGGAGCCCGAAAAGAGGGTGGTCTTTGGAAAGGAGCCACGCTGGACGGGTCCTTACGAGGTCGTTGCGAGAACAATTAAAGCAGTTAAACTAAAAGGGAAAGGCGACACCTGGTATCACTGGTCGCAAGGTGCACCAGCACATGAGAGCTTGGTTGAGGAAGAGTCTTCAACCAACACAGGTGTCAACGAACCGAGGCAGAATAAATCCTCTCACCTGTGCAACGGGCCAACCAGTAGTCTACCTGGAAGGCCGAAGAAAGAAGTGCATCAGCTTAGAAGGTCGCCACGCCAGCAGAAAGGAGCGGTGACAAGTTGAGGACTCCACAAACGCAGGGGAGTTTCATTCCAGGATATAAAGTTTATATAACATGATGCAAACACACGAATCAGAGACACGTAATGAGAAAAAACTTATTAAACCGTTCCTTACAACTACATGTTTGTTGTATGCAATGATATTGACTATGGCTGTGTTGTTTATTGTCTATACTTTGCAGAGCACTCCGGACCCCTTGTCTGAACACGGAGGCCAGTCCAGCCCAGCACTTCCTGAGACTGTAGTTTCTAAAACCGGATCGGTAGAGAAGACAAAAGCGCAAGGTGTCAGGTAAAGGTGATGAGTGTCTCAGCATGAATAATGGCATCGAGTTGAACTATGTTAAAGGGTCTACCAGCTCATTCACGTTTGATTTTTGTGACGTCATTAAGTGTACAGGAGCAAGTAGTAGTTGGAGAGCGTATGATGTATGGGTCTGCAATCACCCAATGATATAATTAGGGTAAATTTAGTTGATCCAAAGTCTAAGCCGCTCGCAGAAAGTTCAATCACCATTCTGACCGATCAGATGCTTATTGGGAACAGTAGCTCAAAAGGAACAGGAACCAAAAGGGAGATTACTTCTGACCACAGATTACTCTACAGGGCTCGCAAAATTTCAAAATCCCTGGTAGCCCTTCGGGCAGGCACTCTTCAGTTTGTGGTAGCCCAAAATAAATTTAAGTAGCCCGAATTAAAAAGAGCAATTTTTTGATGTTTTGTTTCGGAAACAAAACATTAATCAAAAAATTGTTGAAACACAAATTACAACATTGTATAAAAATTACAATCATCAACTCAAATACTTGGTTCTGTTAGGGTTCAATGTTGAGAGAAGAATCCATAAAAACCACAGATCCAGGCGTGTGCAATTTAGACGGCATTTTAATGAACACGTGTGAGTTCAACAACCCAATCAGTGTTGAACTGTCTTTATCATATTCAGACAACTGTTTTATGGGGTTAAGAATTGTACAGCCCCCTTTTCTGTTACTAGGCAGATTTACGTCACACCAAAACCACAATGACTTTTAACATAGAACATCATCTTCGTGTCTACGGCTGATGCTTCCTGTCAGCCCGCCTTCGCTGTCGCTTATCTCCCTGGAACATCAGGTGCACTTCCTGTAGAAAATGTCACTCATACAGGCACAACTTTGCAGTCTAAAACTCATTTAGTAGGTAAGAGTTTATATCTGTGTGTGTGTGCACGTGCAGGGGCGCGTGCATGCTGTGTACTGCGTACGTGTCATGACCTGTCTGCACCCCAGCTAACCTCACACCTCTCATCTTAGCCAGACATAAGGCCTGTGCACATACACAGCTGAACTCTGTGTAATTTCTAGGCTAAATGTCACACTCGAATGATGATCTTAGATCTGCCAATATGTTTGCTCCTCCTAATATAGTCTAAAAGCCACCCCAAGCAAAGCAATTTGAATTTTCCCCTATCAATGTTTTGATCAAAAGCCTCTACTAAAAGCTTAAATCAAAGATAAATGCATAATAAACTCATTATTATGGCTTTCGGTTTCACTTCTGCAAAAGCACGCCGTTTCCTGTCAGCCTGCAACTCAGTTTTCTCACCCACTGAAGACTATATGTAAGAATATAAAAACATTCAGAAACCTTTAAATTATAGATTCAACTGATTATAACTGAACCTGTAATAAAGACTAATATAATACCAATATATTTGAACATCTGAATGCATCTGAATGCAACATCACATGAAATGGTAATGATGATTATAAAATAGCAGCAAATAATAGCAGTAAAATATTTCTCCCCTTCACACTCCCACTCTCGACCTCTGGCACACCAGAGGTCGCCATACATTATGTTGGGTCACTCCTTGGCCCATTCAGCTGCTCCCCTGTCCATCCCAGACATCATGGACATTAGGATCACTGTTCTTAGCTCTGACCCCCTCTTGGCATCCTGTGACTTAACAAATCAGACAACCCCATGTCATCTAGGTGGTCTTAGTTATAAAATGCCCGCTCCCACTTGAGAACACTTCATGCTTAAGTGGTCTCTGCTCCTCTTCTGGGTCCCACTCTAGTGGAAATCTGGCCACCTGCAAAGGAAACAAAACACTTTCTCCCTAGTACGGCTTCCCTGCCTTATGTCCCTCAGTTGTCTTCTTTATTCAAACCTAATGTTACTCAACCTAATGTTACTCAAAACATGAACCTAATTACGTATTTGGTTTTTCGACATTTATTTTCATATCTTATTCAACATTACTCAGCATTTGTGAACCTCTGAAATCGTTGTCTTTAAGAGGATCAAAGGAAGCACGTCTCTGCATGTGCTTCCTCTCGCTCCTTATCTGATCATCAACATCCTGTGCACAAACTGTCGCTGCTGCTGCAAGTGCCTCTCATCTAAAGTCACCTATCACAAGAAAAATCCTAAACATTTATTCTACTAAAGCATCAAAGAAAAAACAACCATTTTAATCCACTAAGTTTAAGCATATAATCAATTACTCCTAAATAACTCTCATCATAGCTAACAGCTGAACTCTAACAGTATTTTGAACTCCCATTTCCTGGGTGATAACCTGTTTGAATATATCATTTTATTTCATTTTGCTGCTTTTAATGTAATGACTCCTTCTAACTTAAACTTTATCAGACTTAACCAACATATATAAGCTTTCTCCCTTTGCTTCTGTTTTCTGTATTTCTGTAACTGCTTTTTATATAAGAGGACTAATTTAGAGCTGCATGTGTTATCTCAATATTTTATATGTCACTCAGTTTAGTTACAAGCAAAACTCCTATTCAGTTCCTCTTTTCTGTCACTTGTTACCGGGCCAACTCAAATTCAGTTAAAAGCTAAAGGAATTTCAGGCCCTAGGCCTCACCCATGTTTAAACCATATGTGTTTGTAAGCGTGAATGCTGTTTATCCTTCTGTTGCTCCAAGTCCCCTACAATACATCGACTGAGACATAACGCTCATCGAAGCTTATGACCTTCAAATGGACCGAACCTCAACTCTGTTAATGAGCACGATTGCAATGTGTAAGAAAAAATCGTTTCTACATATATAATCTCCAATATTATTCATTTGAGTCCATAACACTTTTAACATCCTCATAAAAAGCTCTCCTCTACCCTAGAAATAAATCTATTTACTATCTGTTTCTAAAGCCTACATTATAACAACATTCTAGCATTATGTCACTGTTACAACTTATCCTAAAAATCAAAAAGAAATCACACATTTTCTACTCATAAAATCGTCACTATCTTCCCCAAAGCATATCCTTTATTCCCACAGTTTCCCCTTTAAGTTTTGTATACAACTTCTTATGAACACCGCATTTTATCTTCTAAACCTAATTCAGTTCATTTTAATCCTTTCTTTTAACAAATCCTCAGTTTTACTATATCTAGATTATCAACCAACCCCAATAGTTATAAAATCATACTAAAACCCATTTCAAATTAAACAAATTAAATCTTAAACCCCTCTCTTTTTTGACACATCTCATGTGGCAAAAAACTCAACATGCTCCACCCAAGCTTAACAAATCAAAAGGAAAAAAGGTTAGTCATTTCATTTCTCAGAACAGCTCAGCAATTCTCCTCTCCGGTGTTTTGCTCCAGCCCTAAAACCTGTGTTTAAGGAACAAAATCAATTTAATCATCATGTCAAATCTCCTCCAACTCGTTGCTCCATGGAACGTCTGGATCCTTGGAACTTCCTGGAAACAAAACCTTTACTCAACTCTCCCCCTATATGATCCAATCTGTGTCATAACACAAAATAAACTTACACAGAACAGTTATTAATCATGTGTTACCTCAGTTAATGGTAACTTGAGTTACATCAATGTTTCCCTTTTAGCATTTAGCATTCTCCCAACAATATAATGTACTCCCCTACTCTAACCCCAGTAAAAAGAAATTTTCTCAAAGCAAACATCAGCATCCCAAAATCAGCATCCCCAGAATTAAGCCTTCCACTCCTCCTGTTTGTCAACCTTTTATTTATTTCCCCTCTTGGTCCCATCACTCACATTCACTCACATTCATCCACACATGATATTTTTTTTTTTTTTTTTTTTTTTTTTGCTGATCTGCAGCCTTCCGCGCACGTCATCAGATGCTCCACATCAGCAAAATGAGCTCAATCATTTGTTTTATTTCGTTTTCCTTTTTAGGAAAATAGTTCACTATACTTTTGACTGGATTGACACGCTGCAATCATTTTTAGACAGAGACTTGCCGCCACTCAGTCTCTGATTGTAATCAATTATAATTCTGTAATGCCCACCTGATTTTCGTACTTGGTAATTTTGTCAGCGCCGTCGGTTCATTCCCTTCCAGGCCTGCTTAAAACAAAAATGAAAAAAGAGAGCTGATTATTAGCTCATCAAAGTACAAAACAAAATCACCTGACAGGTTTTTTCCTGAGTGCACTTACTACTACAAAAATTTTTGGGGCCCCTCTCAGACATATCCATGTCTTAATCAAACACCCTCTCTGGAAATAAAACAACAGCCTCAAAAATCTGAAACAATCTTAAATTTCACCCGTTCAACACACCGAAAACCTCGCCAAAAGCTACACCGTTTCGTACACAACAATAACCCCGGTTAAGCACTTTACCATACTCAGATTCAGCCTAACACCTTACAACAATGTATCAACACTAATTTATAAACCTCCTAATCAAATTTGCACCTCTGAACAATCTACCCCTCCTTTAAGGCCTCAGTCACACCCACACAGCAAGCTCCTCTGTCCACATTCACACGAGCTCTCAAACTTTTCCATACTCAGCCATATCTCAACATTTTAACTTGGCAAAAGAAATACATGTTTAAACTTTATCACATTATTGAATTATTTTCATTTTCTTTCTATACTAATCACTTACTTTGATCAATCAATGCAAGAGCACTCCTAAGTAATCACTTCTCTTTTGTTTTGTTTTTGTTTTTTTCCATAACTCACTCCCTTGTCATACAGCTTCGTTTGAGTTATTCCACCACAACTCTATTTTATCCAAGTGTGTTTTAAATGTATTTTCTTCAACATTCACACCATTTTAACCCTCATGAAATTAGCAGGCTGATTTAATTACGTATGTTTGTGTTCTTAGCCAGGTTTTAAATCATCATCTGTTCATTAATCTTCATGAGCTTGTCTCTGTAAGGTTAGTGCATTTTCTGTTTGTATGTGTGATTCTTATAAATGTTTCTTTTGCAGTGTTTCAAACTCCTTTTGACAGGGTGTGTTTTCTCTCTTTGGCTCATCACTGGTCGTTGTGAATGACATTTCCCCTTCGTCTGTGCCCAGTGGCCTTACCTGTTAAATCCCGTCTCCTCCAGTGACTCCAAGGTCACTCCGGGACTTAGGTTCGAGCAATCGTGACTGCGCCTTGCCTTAGGTTGTCCCAGGGTTTCGAGGTGGGATCTTACCCGTCATGGGCTGTCCAGCCTTCCATGCCCGCCTACTACAGTGGCCAACTGGGCAAGGGTGCTATCAGGCCTAGGGGACACACTGGTTCTGGAAATTAAAGGAGTGTAAACTGCTTTCTTTATTAAACTTTCCAACAATAATTTCACATGTAACAGTTTGTGTACGTGCGTTTTCAATTCATTAATGTAATTGTTAGTTCATGTATTTATTTCTCTCGGTCTGTCTCTTTTCTAAACCCTGTAATTAATATAATTTTATTACTTTATTACTTTTTCTTAAAACATGCATTCGCTTCAGCTTCTTAGAATTTAACTCTGTCTATTTCTCTGGGTGCTCCCCTGACATCATCAGTCACACACACACCTTCCTCTCACACACAGCAGCACAGTATTTCCTATTTCTCTTTCCTGTTCCTACAGATTAATCAAACACTTGTTTTTTTTTTCATATTTACAGTCTACAAACCCTCTTTAGTTTTACTAAGTCTTGGTCTAAACACAATACACCTTCCTTTCACTCACACACATTTAAATAGAGCTCTTCCACACATCATAACCTCACTCATGCGTTTCTTGAATTAAAAGCACTTTCAAACTTTAGCACATCCTACTTTTCATCACACAAGAAATATATTTCACACTCCTTTATTCCATACACACGTTTAAAGGTTCTAACCTCTTTAGTCATTCAGTAATCGTCTCACACACTGTCTTTTCTTTCAAACTCCCCCTTTTCACTTACTCAGACAAATCACCCAGTCACTCAAATCAAATACTGACAGCATTCACACAGTTAAAATCACACAAAATACGCTTTCATACGAGTATTTTGGACATGCCTTCCATGATCAGAAAGAGTAAGTCAAAAGAAAAAGAAAAAGAAAACTGAAACCTCTCATCGTCTCACAGCTTCTCCCCACACACACATAACTGAAAAATAAACCACACCAACATTTATGGCTCACGAACTATACATCTATCAAAATTCAGTCATTTTCTAATCATTTTCTATACATCCACACTAATATATTCAAACTGTATTTACACTCTCATAATAAGCAAAACCAACCTCTTATATACAGGCATTTAGCAAAAAGCTCTCAGTCCTCTCGAAATTGAAACCACCCTCTCTGCGCGTCACTACTGCTCATTTGCATTTACACACCATCCGTGCACATCCGGCTGTGCATTACTGACACAGAGACTGATCCTACTCATAGATCTCATATTTTATATTACAGACGTCTTTAATTACAACTGCACAGATTTTTTAGGCCTTGTCGCTCCTACAAATTTCGAAAATTTTCCATAACCGACTCGAACGGGCAAACCTTCAGGTTTTTTGCGACCAATTTAACAGACCAGACTCGAACTGCTCTGTCCAGATTTCTAGCCCTAACTTAATTTACCGGTAGCCAAAAAGCGCAAGAATAGGGGACTTGAACCCCTAGCAATTTTGGAAGTTCCCCAGTTTTCCCCGGCTTGTCGTGCCGTACTATCCCATTAGTCGCCGCTAGGTCAAGGATAAACGTCTTTATCCAGGAGGGAGCGTTACCTCCGAGAAAATGCGCTTCTTAACAGACGCCGCTGTCGTCCTAGAAAAATTTACAATAATTTGAAACAACAATCTAAGCCCAAAACAGGATTAAGATTGAGGCAGATCTACCTTTGTGGACATAGGGGACTTGAACCCACGAGATGACCATCACAAGATAGACCCAATGTCCAGCGGGACTTGAACCCACAGAAATGACCAATTTCCCTACTTTCTACATTTCTTTGGGACTTGAACCCATTACTTTTACTTATCACTTATCATTACTTCAACCAGCATGCTCATGAAATTCCCATCAAACTCAAAACAGACCTTCACCAGTAATTACAGTGACCAGGCTTTTAATTTGACCTGCCCAATGTGACACCTTTTGGAAATATATTTCAACAGGCAGTGTCTTACCTTTAAATGCCCCGGGGAATGCCTGCTCACTTTCACCACTGATTACCGTCTGCCCGTCCAATTACCACGGACCCCGGATCTCACCAAAACCCCAACATTATTCCCTCTCTCTCACCGGAACGAGCCCCCAAATGTTAGGGTTCAATGTTGAGAGAAGAATCCATAAAAACCACAGATCCAGGCGTGTGCAATTTAGACGGCATTTTAATGAACACATGTGTGAGTTCAACAACCCAATCAGTGTTGAACTGTCTTTATCATATTCAGACAACTGTTTTATGGGGTTAAGAATTGTACAGCCCCCTTTTCTGTTACTAGGCAGATTTACGTCACACCAAAACCACAATGACTTTTAACATAGAACATCATCTTCGTGTCTACGGCTGATGCTTCCTGTCAGCCCGCCTTCGCTGTCGCTTATCTCCCTGGAACATCAGGTGCACTTCCTGTAGAAAATGTCACTCATACAGGCACAACTTTGCAGTCTAAAACTCATTTAGTAGGTAAGAGTTTATATCTGTGTGTGTGTGCACGTGCAGGGGCGCGTGCATGCTGTGTACTGCGTACGTGTCATGACCTGTCTGCACCCCAGCTAACCTCACACCTCTCATCTTAGCCAGACATAAGGCCTGTGCACATACACAGCTGAACTCTGTGTAATTTCTAGGCTAAATGTCACACTCGAATGATGATCTTAGATCTGCCAATATGTTTGCTCCTCCTAATATAGTCTAAAAGCCACCCCAAGCAAAGCAATTTGAATTTTCCCCTATCAGTGATCCTTCTAACTAAGTGTGTGTTAATCAACGATACATGCATAATAACACCCTGCTCTTTGGCTTGCACTCACTCTGCTTTCGGTTTCACTTCTGCAAAAGTACGCCGTTTCCTGTCAGCCTGCAACTCAGTTTTCTCACCCACTGAAGACTATATGTAAGAATATAAAAACATTCAAAAACCTTTAAATTATAGATTCAACTGATTATAACTGAACCTGTAATAAAGACTAATATAATACCAATATATTTGAACATCTGAATGCATCTGAATGCAACATCACATGAAATGGTAATGATGATTATAAAATAGCAGCAAATAATAGCAGTAAAATATTTCTCCCCTTCACAGTTCTAATTGAACAGAAATTTCTATGAACTTGTAAGAACTGTGTAGAACATGAATCAGTCTGTGTCAGGTCCTGAATTTGAAATTTCCACTGAAGTCACGGGTAAGAGGTAAGTGGAACCAAGATCTAGGACTTTTTTTTTTTTTTTTTTTGAAGTTTGCAAAGACTGCTAAATTTTGCCAATGGTAGTTCACTCTTTGCAACATAGTACGCTGTTTTAAACAGATGTTTCAGGTTTATTTTTAGTATGTTCTTTGCAATTGGTGTTTGTTCTGGGAAAGATATTGCAGACTGAGCAATAATGCATTTCTTGCATTTCTCATGGGTTCTAATGGGGGTCTTTCTTAAAATTATGTTACGAGGGGTTTTTTACAGGGGTGCACATAAGTGGTCCGCAGGTGCGCATTCGCTGTCAAAATAAAAAACGCGCACCAGATAAGAAGTTGCAACTTCTTGGTGCGCGTTTTTTATTTTGACAGCGAATGCGCACCTGCGGACCACTTATGTGCACCCCTGGTTATTTAGCTCGTCATATTCCAGCCACAGAAATTCTTTTGTCCATGAAACCATAAAGCTGCACTTTCTTTTTCCCTCATAGTCTGATTTGTCATAACTTTTCCGTTTTGTGGTCGGCTTTTCATTGGCTGTCACTTCTTCACCCTGACTTGTCTTATTTGGCTCAGCAGAACTAAAATATATATCCTGCTGCTTTTACACACGCACTCACATAACAGTCAGCGACTCTCTGCGCAATCAACCTCTCACATGTTTAAGCTTGCTGTGGGAGATTTCACTTGTCACGTTTGAATAGTAAGCTAATGAGTGATAAGACGATGTCAGAGGAATTGGTGCGCAATTAATCATCACTCACCAATCAGTGCTGCCGCTCACCATACACAGTTCGCGTGATCGCAAAGTGAAAGCAAAAAACAAGCACAAATTCAAACGCGATTTCAATATGTCACATATTGACAGTGGTTCCCCGATGCCAATGACACAATTACCCAGCTACATGTCCGAAAGAATGCAAAAGCAATGACACATATTTTTCCTTCCTATGATAGCCCGACGGGCAGGGCTGAGATAGATTTTGGTAGCCCGACTGGAAAGTTCGCTAGCCCCGGGACGTCGGGCTAGCGATTTTGCGAGCCCTGCTCTAGACTGAAGCCTAAGGATTTGATCGAGCGTGCCACCGGTTTCAAGGACAGTAACCTCCGGCTTGATTGGGTGGCTCAAAATGCTAGAGAACAACATGTATCTGACTGTGTTGCCTGTGCTTCAGCTAGGCCACGTTTGTTTACAGAGCCCGCGCCGTTGCATTTAGAGGATGAGTGGGGCTAAGATTGTATGTTGCAGTTGACAAGGAATGCAGTGAGTACTGGCAAGTGTACTGTGTTGTCCAGACTTTTCCCTCCCATTTCAAAGCAGACAACAGTGGGACCATTTATGCCAAAACAAGATAACTATACAGATAATGAAAAGTACAAGGTGGGAGACATCGACCCAATTTGGTGTGCCATAACACTCACGGGACGAACCACCAACAATGTAAGCGACCCTAGCACGGTAATTGGAACATGGGCAAGAAGTGGGCTCTATTATTATTGTGGGGAAAACACTCTGTTGGTTCGTGTTCCTATAGGAAGCGTAGGGACATGTGCGATGGTGCGATTGGGAGCTCCGCTCATGCTTATTGGGAACCAGGTAAAGGCTATTCCACAACGCAACACACGTACTTTAGCTGCCAGACGTAAGAGACATATTTTGGCCAAAAGAGGGACCCAGGGTACACATGCTTATGATCCTCGCCTGAACTCACCGACTTGGATAGACTCCATAGGAGTGCCCAAGGGAGTTCCAGACGAGTACAAGCTGGTAAATCCAATAGCTGCAGGATTTGAGAGTATATTTATTTGGGTAAGGCCTAATAAGAATGTTGACCGCATTAACTATGTTCATTACAACCTGCTGAGACTCTCTGACCTAACCAGGGACGCCATGATGGGGTTCGCAGAACAATTGGGTCCGAGTTCGCTGATGGGAGTGCAAAATCGAATGGCCCTTGATATGTTGTTGGCAGAGAAGAGAGGCGTGTGCGCCATGTTCGGAGACATGTGCTGCGCTTTTATCCCTAATAATACTGCCCCAGATGGCTCAGTAACCCGAGCTCTGGAGGGCCTGAAAACTTTGTCTAAAACCATGCATGAGCACTCAGGTATCGAAAACCCGCTGGAATCCTGGATGACATCTGTGTTTGGACAATGGAAAGGTGTGGCTATGTCAGTGATATGCTCATTGGCTGTACTTTTGGGAATACTGGTTGTTGTATCATTCCTTGTGTCAGAGGATTGTTGGTAAAGATAATGGCGAGGGTTGCGAACCCTGGCTGGGTTGAGGGCATCTACCAGATGAACTTAGAACCCATAGAGTGGGGCATGAAGAGAGTGATACAACATGAAGTGTGGTGACATTCCTTGTTGGAATGTCAAAAGAGGGAATGTTGGGATTCAGAGATTCTTGTATTGCTGCCATATAATCTGCCTTATGATGAATGCATTAATAACATGTTTTACAGTATTATTTTATCAGTAATATTTCTTACAGGGTTCATATTGCATTGAATATGTTTGTCATCACATTGACCTTTCTATTCACAGGTTGAGTTCATTCTATACACAATGCCTAGATGTGCTTGTTTAGAGTTGATGTTCCATCCAAGAAAGTTTTAAGCTTCACTGGCGCGATGTCCAGGTGATACATGTTGAGGGAAGATGAGAACATAGCAGGTTAATTGCATGCATGCTTACAATACACATATTAATCTAGTAGCAGGTCTGAGCGAAGGCCCAAGTGTCTTCTGCTTCAGTTTGAGACGTGCTGCAACTTAAGTCTACTTAGTGATTGATGACGAGGGTCCATTATTAGCTCTCAAGAGACCCTGAGGCTTGAAGTTTATTACCTTAAAAGGCAAGTGATATAGAAAAGAGAAGTTATATGTCAGAATCAGAATCGTGTTTATTGGCCAAGTATATGTGCAGACAAATACAAGGAATTTGGTTCCGGTAGATGGTGGCTCTCGAGCACAGCAATGTAAATCACACAGACACACACACACGCACGCACCCACACAAACACGTATCTATATATACATTACACATGCATACACATACATACACAAAGCTGTGTAAACCAACTATAAATAACTAATCTAAATGTATATACATAAAATACAGAAATGAAATGAGGTGGAATGAATACTACAGAATGTACATAAGGTGCAGTTGCAGTCTGGCAGTGGGAGCAGCGTGACAGGTCAACTGTTTAGAAGGGAGATGGCGAGGGGAAAGAAACTGTTCCTGTGTCGGGTGGTCCTGGTCTGCAGGCTTCTGTACCGTCTGCCAGAGGGCAGCAGATCAAAAAGTCTGTGTCCAGGGTGTGAGGGGTCTGTGATGATTTTCCCTGCCCGTTTCCTGGTTCTTGAGAGGTACAGATCCTGGATGGAGGGCAGGGGGGCGCCGATGATCCTTTCTGCTGCCCGTACAGTCCGCTGCAGTCTGCTCCTGTCCTGTTTAGTGGCTGCACCATACCAGACTGTGATGGAGGAGCACAGGACAGACTCAATGACCGCAGTGTAGAACTGGATCAGCAGCTCCTGTGGAAGACTGTACTTCCCCAGTTGTCTCAGGAAGTACATCCTCTGCTGGGTCTTTTTGAGGATGGAGTTGATGTTGGTCTCCCACTTCAGGTCCTGGGAGATGGTGGTACCCAGGAACTTGAAGATCTCCACAGTCGACACAGGGCTGTCTGATATGATGGGGGGGCAGAGTTGGGGGATGTCTCCTGAAGTCCACTGTCATCTCTACAGTTTTAAGAGTGTTCAGCTCCAGATTGTGCTGACTGCACCAGAGTACCAGCCGCTCAACTTCCTGCCGGTATGCAGACTCATCACCATCCTGAATGAGGCCAATGACGGTGGTGTCATCTCCAAACTTCAGGAGTTTAACAGCCGAGTTCTTGGAGGTGCAGTCATTAGTGTAGAGGGAGAACCGTAGTGGTGAGAGGACACATCCTTGAGGGGCACCAATACTGAGGGACCGAGTTTCAGAGGTGATCTCCCCCAGCCTCACTTGTTGCTTTCTGTCTGTCAAGAAGCTGGTGATCCACTGACAGGTAGCTGGAGACACGCTGAGCTGGGAGAGTTTGGAAGAGAGAAGTTCAGGCACGATGGTGTTAAAAGCCGAACTAAAGTCCACAAACAGGATCCTGGCATAAGTTCCCGGGCGATCGAGGTGTTGCAGGATGTAATGCAGCCCCATATTCACTGCATCATCCACAGACCTGTTTGCCCGGTAGGCAAACTGCAGAGGGTCCAGCTGGTGGCCTGTAATGTCCTTCAGATGGTCTAACACCAGTCGTTCGAAGGATTTCATGACCACAGACGTCAAGGCAACAGGTCTGTAGTCATTCAGTCCTGTGATGGTGGGTTTCTTGGGAACAGGGATGATGGTGGAGCGTTTGAAGCAGGAGGGAACTTCACACAGTTCCAGGGATCTGTTGAAGATGCGAGTAAAGATGGGAGCCAGCTGTTCAGCACAGGTCTTAAGGCAGGAGGGTGAGACACCGTCTGGTCCGGGAGCTTTCCTGGGGTTCTGTTTCTGAAATAGTCGGCTCACATCCTCAGTGTGTATTCTGAGTTTCAGGGAGGAGGAAAGGGGGGTGAGAGGTGTGATGGGGGTCGTTGAGTCTGGATTGGAGAGGGTGATGGTGGTCGTTGAGTCTGAAATGGGGAGGGTGGTGGTGGTCGTTGGGTCTAGATTGGGAAGGGGGAGGGTGAAGGGGGGAGAAGTGGAAGGTGTGTTGGGGGTCATTGTCTGAAGCAGTGTCTCTGAGGAGGGGAGGGTGAGGCGTGGGAGTCTGTCCGTCTCAAACCTGCAATAGAATGTATTTAGCTCGTTGGCCAGGTCTTTGTTTGCTTCAACAGTGGGTGGGGGGCGTCTGTAGCTGGTGATTTCCTGCAGGCCCCTCCACACTGACGCAGGGTCGTTGGCTGAGAGCCGTTCTTTCAGCTTCTGGGAGTCGATCCTTTTAGCTGCTTTGATCTCCTTGGTCAGTGTGTTCCTGGCTTGCTTGTACAGGGCCCTGTCACCACTTCTGTAGGCGTCCTCTTTGGCCTTACGAAGATGTTGGAGTTTAGGAGTGAACCATGGTTTATTGTTGTTGTATGTGCAAAAGGTCTTTGTTGGCACACACACGTCTTCACAAAAACTGATGTATGATGTCACAGTGTCCGTGAGCTCATCCAGGTTATCAGATGCAGCTTCAAAAACAGTCCAATCAGTGCAGTCAAAACAGTCCTGCAGTTCCTGCTTTGCTGCGTTAGTCCACTTCTTCACAGTTTTGACTACAGGCTTGGCACGTTTGAGTTTTTGCCTATAAACTGGAATAAGATGGACCATGCAGTGATCAGAATGTCCCAAAGCTGCCCGGGGCACAGAGCGATAGGCATCTTTTACAGTGGTGTAACAGTGATCCAGTGTGATGTTGTCCCTGGTGGGGCAGTCTATATGCTGTCTGTATTTAGGGAGTTCGTGGTTGAGGTTTGCTGTGTTAAAGTCCCCAAGGATAATTGTAAAGGAGTCCGGGAATTTCCTTTCCAGGGTGGTGATCTGGTCAGCCAGCTCGTACAGTGCGTTGTTCGCGTTGGCCTGAGGAGGGATGTAAACTCCGACCAGCATGAAGGAAGAAAACTCCCACGGTGAATAAAACGGTTTACAATTGATGAAAAAACTTTCCAAGTGTGGGCTGCAGTGTTTCTGTAACACTGTGACATCAGTACACCAACCTTCATTAATGTAGAAGCAGACTCCACCACCCTTTGTTTTCCCTGAGAGCTCCGTTTCGCGGTCCGTCCGGTGAAGTTGGAAGCCCGGCAGATTTAAAACAGCGTCTGGGACTCGCTCACTGAGCCAGGTTTCAGTGAAGCAGAGGGCAGCAGAGCGTGCAAAGTCCTTGTTAGTCCGGTTTAAGAGCAGTAATTCGTCGACTTTGTTTGGAAGAGAACGGAGATTCGCGAGGTGAATGGAGGGGAGTGCTGTGCGGAGTCCTCGCCGACGTAGTTTCACCAGCGCACCAGCGCGAGTCCCCCGTCTACGTCTCCTCCAGGAGCCACAGAGAGCTGCTGCGCCTCCCACTAAAATCTCCAAAAAACTTTCCAGGTTTGTGAAAAATGGATAACAACTATATTGAGACGACTGTCTGATGTTTAGCAGTTCATCTCTGGAGAAAGTGATGTGGTCTGAGTGACCAAAAGCGCAGAAAATGAACAGAAACAAGAAAAGTGCGAGAGAGCGCAGTGTCTGTTTATAGTTATTAGAAATGTACGTGATGTACTTTTGTCTGTCTGTAAACAATGACTGTGCACAATGTATTTTTTGACCTGTGTTGACGTAGGTGTGATCCTCTATGCTATAAAACCAGAACCCAGTGTATTTCTGTCAGACCAAACAAGCCATATGCTGATGGTTGGTTGTTCTCCTGTGTAATAAACTCAACGTTTGATTGCACTTTTCTGGAGCCTCCGTCGTTTGTTGTCTGGTCTAAAGTTGATCGATCTCGCTTCACAAGGTAATCTGATTACATCAAACCACCAAATGCCAAATGTGTTGGTTTGACATGGTCAAAAATCGGTTATTGTACTTGGTTAAATCACGTAGAAAAAGGTGCTAAGATTAAATTGTGTTCATCCAACAACAGATTTTTTTGAGTGTAACTAAGGGAGGATTCAGGGTCACCTGGTCCAGCCCTAACTATATGCTTTAGCAAAAAGGAAAGTTTTAAGCCTAATCTTGAAAGTAGAGATAGTGTCTGTCTCCTGAATCCAAACTGGAAGCTGGTTCCACAGAAGAGGGGCCTGAAAACTGAAGGCTCTGCCTCCCATTCTACTTTTAAATACTCTAGGAACAGCAAGTAGGCCTGCAGAGCGAGAGCGAAGTGCTCTAATAGGGTGATATGGTGCTATAACAGCTGTCCCAACTCCTGGACTCTGGTCCAAATCCAGACCCCGAGGTTTTTGTCTGGACCACAAAGCAGTTTCTCATTTACAGTGTAGTTGGAAATTTTATTCCTGACTGTAGAAGAAGAAGAATAAATGAACTGAGGTATGAGCGAGCTACACGGCTGATAACGCAGTCTGTTACAGCACAACAGCGAGCATACGAGTGTTCACTGTGAGGACGGTGGATTTCAGGAGAACACAAAAAGACTTTCACTGACTGGAAAATGATGAAGAGTGAATGGAAGCTGCAACAGAAACACTTTTTAGTTTGGAAGAGAAACAATGCAACACTTTTAAATGGAAACAAACAATGTAAAGTGCAACAATTTGCCGTAAATCAAAAAGAAATTAAATCCTTACTAAAACTATAAACATTTGTTGGCCGACTTGAACCATTTGATACTGAAAAATAAAATGAAATAAACTCAATAAATAATCAAAATGAATTCAAACTGATCAGCAACATTAACTCAGGAGCACCATATATGAAACACTTTAACCTACAAAACAAAAATGAATAACAGTTTGTGCTGACCTCACAGCCCATTGTTCCTTCAGTGGGCTGGTTTCAGTCATTATGCAAATGTACTGTTAATAAGGTTTGGGGAAACCTGCAGTCAGCTGAGACTGAAGAAGTCACTTGGATGAGTGACGAAACGTTTCTCCCTCAAAACGCTACGTCCAGATGAACAGATTCAACTTTTGGAGAACAGTTTATGCTGATTTCTTTCTTTGATCAAAATAACAAAGTCAGCATTAACGGCTCCAATGAGCACGTTTTGCAGTGCACAGCTTTTCAAAGCAGGTTTGAAGCAGGATCCTGCAGCTCTTAGCTCCTGCTCAATGTTTAGCTGGGACCTGGACTTGGTCTGCAGCAACAGCAGAGAAGCCAGTCTCACAAAGATGAGACTAAAGGAAGAAGAACGCCCACAGCCTTCTGCCCTCGAGTGGATACTACTTCTCTACACTCAGCCAGAATCCACTCAGTGTCTGTGATGTGAACTGCAGTCTCAGTGTGGAGTCAGACGTTAATGAACTGGTTCTCCTCTGCAAAGCTGAAACCAGTTGGAGCTGGTGCTTTGAAAGGATCTCTCACCCAGTCATGCTGGGAACTGTTTTCATGGAAGTACTTTTTAAAGTAACTTCTCAAACGGCAAACAGGACTTTGGTTAAGAAGAGGACAACCAACATTCTACCAGTTCTATCGACCGGAGTGTTTCGGGCTGCGCTCCCTAACCGGGAGATAGCTAGCAAGTTTACAGTAGCATTAGCTACCAGCAGCTGCTAGCTCGCCAGTTAAATAAAAGAAGAAAGGACCCCTGGACTGGAAAGGCTGGTTAAGACAAATATTTTATCGGAGTTTCACGAGTAACACAAACTAAAGACCGTATGCCACCCAAGAAAGGCCCAACACCAGAGGAGGTCGAGGACATAAAAACCTCCCTCGGAGCGCTGTGCGGAGACGTGGCCGCAGCCAGGGCGCAGCAGGAGCTGCTTCTGGGGCTTCTGGAGGAGGTAAAACAGCTACGCCTCCAAAATGCCCAGAAGGACAGACGAATCATGGATCTCGAGCGGCGGGTGGATGAGCTGGAACAGTACACCCGTACGAACGACGTGGTCATCAGCGGTATTAAAATCAAGCCGCGCGTGGCCGGGAACGTCGGGGAGCCCAGCGACGAGGAGACCCGCTCGGTGGAGCAACAGGTGGCGTCCTTCCTTCAAAGCAAAGGGATAGAGATGGACCTGGAGCATGTAGAAGCATGTCACCCACTGCCCAGGAGGAGCGACAGACCACCGGCCGTCATTATGAGATACGTCAATCGGAAGAACAAGGACGCACTGCTGAAACAAGGACGCAAACTGAAAGGCACGGACGTTTTCATTAATGAGCATCTGACACGAAAAAACGCAGACGTTGCGAGGAAGGCAAGGCAACTGAAGAAGAACGGTAAAATACAACATACATGGGTAACAAACTGTAAGATCTTCATTAAGCTAAACGGGACACCAGAAGAGGCAAAAGTACTGATAGTGAGGAACATGGAGGATCTGGACAAGTACAACTGACACTAATGTATCGAGGTAATATATAACTTTAGTGACAATCAAAAATGATAAATACACCAACATCTCTAATTACACCAGGAAATGACATGGACATGTTGAAATCAATTCTCCAACAGAAAGTAATTGATCTAGATTGTGAATATAAGGAGCATAATATAATAGACCCAGAAATAGATTCTGAAAGTAATTTTCTCTCTTCTTTTGTTAAAAATTGTAATTATTTCACACAGGAACAATATGAAAAAAAAATCAACCTAGACGGGAAGCTCTCATTAATTCACTTTAACAGCAGAAGTATGTACTCTAATTTTGATCTCATTAAGGATTACTTGCAACAATTTTCTCGCCCCTTTAGTGTTATAGCCATCACTGAAACTTGGTTCAATGTCGATAAAGGAATAGATTTCTGTTTGAATGGATATGACTTAAAATACATGAATAGATTAAAGAAGGCGGGCGGCGGGGTTGCTATATATGTTCATAACTCTATAAAATATAATGTTGTAACAACTATGTCTATGGCTATTGATGGAATTTTGGAATGTTTGACCATTGAGATCATGAATGAAAAAAAGAGAAATGTCATAATAAGTTGCATATATCGGACACCCAGTTCAAGTATTGACACTTTTAATGAATGGATAGAAAAAATGTTTGCTTCGGTGAACCAAAAATTACTATTCATCTGTGGTGATTTTAATATTGATTTACTAAACCCAACAAGGTTAAAAGCCATTGATGACTTTACTGACATGATGTACAGCTTATCACTATATCCAACAATAACAAAGCCAAGCAGAATAACATCACATAGCGCCACTATTATTGACAACATTTTTACTAATGTCATGGATTTCCAAATTAATAGTGGCCTGCTTGTCTGTGACATAACTGACCACTTACCAGTTTTTACTTTGTGTGACTGTGATTTAAAAAAAATAGATACCAAGATTACGATAGCAAAGCGAACAATAAATGAAGAAGCAATTCATGCCTTCAATTTCGATTTAGCACAACAAGATTGGAGTTCGGTGTATGAAGAGTCAGATGTGGACAAGGCTTATGACAATTTCCTAGATATTTTCACTATGTTGTACAATAAACATTGTCCTGTAAACGAACACAGGACAAAGAAAAAAAAGATAAAAAGTCCTTGGCTCACAAAAGGAATTATCAATGCTTGCAAAAAGAAAAACAATCTGTATAAACAGTTCATCAAAGTAAAAACAGAAGAAGTGGAACAAAGATATAAAGCATATAGAAATAAATTGACTGATATTATCAGAACGAGTAAACAACTTTATTATAGAAGAAGATTATATGAAAATAAAAACGATATAAAAGGAACTTGGGATGTGTTAAATAACTTAATTAAACAAGGATCTTCTGGAACATCATATCCTGAATATTTCATTGATGCAAATGGTGAAAATCACAACATGAGTAACATTGTTGATGGGTTCAATAAATTTTTTATAAATGTTGGCCCTGAACTAGCAGCGGACATCCCGTGTCAAAAAAATGAAAATATCAGTAATATAAAATCAAATCCCTTTTCACTGTTCCTCTCAGCTACAAATGAGCAAGAAGTAATAAATATCACATTAAAATGTAAAAGTAAGTCTTCAATGGATTATCATGACATAAATATGTCTGTAGTTAAACAGGTTATTCTGAATATTGCTAGTCCCTTAACATATGTCTGTAATTTATCATTTCAGTCCGGTTGTTTTCCAAAAAAATTGAAAATTGCGAAAGTAATACCACTATACAAAAGTAATGACAAACACAGTTTTACCAATTATAGGTCTATTTCTCTACTGCCTCAATTCTCAAAAATTTTAGAAAAACTTTTTAATTCAAGATTAGAAAAATTCCTTGAAAAACATCAAATAATAAATGTTGGTCAGTATGGTTTCAGAACGCAAAGAACCTCTTCAATGTCGATAATTGAGGCAGTAGAAGAAATTACTAATGCACTGGATAAAAATAAATATGCAGTTGGTATT
This sequence comes from Oreochromis niloticus, assembly GCF_001858045.2. Lineage (NCBI taxonomy): Eukaryota > Metazoa > Chordata > Actinopteri > Cichliformes > Cichlidae > Oreochromis > Oreochromis niloticus. The sequence continues at coordinate 192,278 of NW_020327503.1, forward strand.
TTTGTTGATCTCAAAAAGGCCTTCGACACAATCAATCACTCAATTTTATTGGATAAATTGGAAAGATATGGTGTTCGAGGGAAAGCTGGGAACTGGTTAAAAAGTTACCTAACGGGTCGGGAACAATATGTTAGCATAGGGCATTACCATTCAGAGAAACTTGGTATTACATGTGGTGTTCCCCAAGGGTCAGTGTTGGGACCAAAACTTTTCAATGCATACATAAATGATATTTTTGATGCTTCTCAAGTACTTAAACTCATACTGTTCGCAGATGACACCAACATATTTTTCAGTAGCGATGATTATACTGATCTTGTAATGACCGTAAACAGGGAGCTAAAATTAATAAAAAAAATGGATGGATATAAATAAATTATCATTAATATAAATAAAACTAAAGCAATGTTTTTTGGTAATTTAAAATATAATATAGAATTACCAATTATCATTGAAGGTGTACCAATTGATAATGTGAGTGAAAACAAATTTTTGGGAGTCGTAATTGATAACAAAATTTCATGGAAACCCCACGTCAGACACATAAAAACCAAAATTTCCAGAAGCCTCGCAGTTTTGAACAAAGTGAAACCATACCTTGATAAAGATGCACTTCGTACTCTGTACTGCACCCTGGTTCTTCCATATTTTACATATTGTGTGGAAGTGTGGGGAAACACATATAAAAATACAACTAATCCATTAGTCACAGTACAGAAACGAGCACTGCGTATTATTCACAAGGCTGGTTATCTAGATCATACTCACAAACTCTTTCTTCAGGCAAAGTTACTTAAATTCCAGGATCTGGTTAATTACAATACATCCATAATCTTATACAAAGCCTTTCATAAACTTCTACCTGCAAATTTACAATCTATATTTGAAATTCGAGAAAGGGCTTATAATGTGAGAGGCTTCGGAGAATTCAAATTACCTAGAACTCGAACAACCCGTAAAGGTTTTTGTGTGTCTGTATGTGGTGTGAAAATCTGGAACAGTCTGAGTTTACAACTGAAACAATGCAAAAATATTCATAGATTTAAATTCCTCTACAAACAGTTGGTCTGGTCACAGTATAATCAATGATGGTTTTGGTGTGCTCTGTAATGTCTGTTCTCTTACCATTGCTGGTATGGATTCAAAAAAAAAAAAAAAAAAAAAGTGTGTGCGTATGTATGTATATATATGTCCATGTGTGTGTAGATATATATGTATGTATGTATATGTATGTGTGTTTGTTACTTTGTAAATATTATTGCCTGTTACCTGTGGTAATGCAATTTATAATTAATATATTCTGTATTTAGTTACGAAGGTTCTATTTGTTTGCTTGGTTTGGTTTGTTTGGTTTGCAACGATGGGCGTAGCTGCGGGAAGCTTATTTTTTGTTGATGAGTGAATATAGGGGTGGGATTTAATAAGTTTTTCTTCATCCCACTCCTTTTCAGGTACATTTTGTTTGTTTTTTTGTTTTTGTTTTTGTGCACTTATGTTCAATATATGTATTTTGTTGTGCCTGAAATGAACAATTAATAAAATAAAATAAAATAAAAATAAAATATCCTGTCTTTTATCAGGATGGAGTTCTGGCACATTTCTTATCTTCCAACATTCCTGCAGCCACACACACACTAATCTCTCAAAGCTGAGTCTACACACACAACATCTACACATTTAAATCAGGTCAATTATTCTCATTCAACATATTCATTAAACTTCTGATTCAGAATGAAGATGATTTACTAACAGCACTTCATATCATTGTAAACACAACAGCCTAAATGTTAAAACCTTTTTATTTCTCTCAGAGGCAATAAGAGGTGAGGGGGGGACTTCTGTCTCTCTCTGTCCCACCTCTCTCAACAAGGGCTCATTAAATTCATCCCACTTTCATCATTCATTAAAAACATATTTATGCTGACTATGTGATGTAATGCAAGAACAGTAGAGGTGAATGGATGGATAATACAATAATAAAATGTCATATAATAACTGCAGCTGTCAGCAGGCGCAGAGCAGCTGAACTAGAACAGCAGTCGTACATTTATTTACAAACCCCACGTGTACAGGGCAGGATGTGCAATGGTCCAGGGGAAAAGGGACAAAGTCCAACACACGCTCCGCTCACTCGCTCCTCTCGTATTTGTTTTCAGCACACTCACTCCACTCCACTCCACGCCACCAGGGACACAGATCGGGGTCACGGACGAGTGCGAGAACCTGAGCACAAGAGAACTGCGGTGAGCATAAACAGAGTAACCACACGACAAACGGGGTTTATTGGGGCTGTACTGACGAGAGTAAGTCCACCACCCAGCAAAGAAGCCTTCTGAGCCTCAGCTTAAATAGCCCAGGAGTCCAGGTCATCAGGTAGATTCATGGCAGGTGCGTGGGCCAAGGGCGGAGCCCAGCTGAGCTCCGCCCAGGCAGACAGGTGAGAGACAGGAGAGAGAGACATATAACCATAGTATGCTAATAGCAAATTCTTTTGTCAGGTTTAAAGTGAGATCCTGCTTTAAGGGCAGCTTCATCTGCTGGTAATGACAGATGTTTCTAGTATATCAGGCTTGGCCAACATTACAGGGACTTACTTGCAGAGACCCACGAGCTCCAAACTTGCTGCTTTATGATTGGTGCAGATGCTCTAAGCTACTATTAACCAATAAGAACCACGGGGTCAGGGGTCACTACAAGAACTTATCAGCCACCAACTTGTATATATAACTTTACTCACACTTGTAAAACTCTTAAGAGTAGAATTCAATGGGGCAGAGTGACCTGAGCACAGGCCCACTCTGTGACACTCAGAGCTTTGTGGATATCATCTGCAGGTGCATGTACTGGGAGTACTGGACACAGTGCATGTACAGCCAGCTTGCAGCCACTTTGCCACCACTTTAGGACAATGTTTACAGTAGACTGAGCCACACTGACTTTGAGCAGTCATTGTGCTGCTGCATGGCTGATGGCACTGTCCCTGCAGCTGTCAGGGACAACAAGAACCACTCAGCTACCTCAGCCAAGCCAAGACTGTGCTGATGTTGTGACCTGAGACCAAGACACTAACCCAGGATGGTGATATGATGGTGTGAGAGTGGCTGGATGAGCCCATCCACCTTAAATATGGATCATATAAATATCTGTAATGCAACACGTGTTTTATGCAACATGAACATATTTCCAGCTGTTTCATGTTGTGTTTCCAAGATTTCAGTTTACTGTAACTTTCATTTGTATTTCCTTCAGTCTGTTAATCTTGGAGCTGTGAGCAGCTTCTTATTACCAGGTGAGAATATGTAACAGTCTGTAGATGTGATGACACTATGGAGCGGATCTCCTGTCTAGTTCTGCACAGAAAGCTGATGTCACTGCAGCTGCTAATATGTGCTGCAGCCAAGCCTACATGAGAGGGCTGTGCTGTGGAACAGGGTGGTGCAGGTGGTGTTATCTACATTTGAACATTAGACAACAGTCATATGAAGACACTTGATATTGTTGGCTAAAGACCTACAATAAGAGAAAGAGAGCAGCAGCACTAGTGCAGCAACAGCAGCTCATGTTATAAAAACACTGATCAATGATTTGACTGTAACTGCTCCAACTGTCTGTGTCAGTGATGCTGTTGGAGATGAATGTTTCAGTAACACTGACTGAGACTGAAATGGTTTAACACTGGTTTCATGTTCAGATAGATTTGACTGTTAAATGTCACATATTTCTGATATATGTATAATACATAATCATGCGCTGTTACACACATTCATATTTGACTGTTACTGTATCATATTCAGTCCTCGTCTTACACTCAGGTGTTCATGGCAGTCACAGACGTGTCTGTAGTTGTTGTTGTCAGTGTGTGTGTGTGTGTGTGTGTGTGACTTTTACTGCTACCTTTCATTACATAATTACCAACAAGAATAAACTGTTAATTACCACCAAAGAACAGCTCACTTCCAGATGTTAGCTGCCAAAAGATTTTGTCAAATGTTTATTGTCAACTTATTTTTTTTTTCAGCCTAAATATCACCTGCTTTAAAGCAGCCTGGTTGTCTAGCAGTACTAGTTTGTGTCACTAGATGGCAGTGTAGGCTTTGGTGTGTGTTTGATCACTTTGTGTTTGTCTGTTTCTGGTGTGATCACAGCTGAGACGTGTTTGGTTCTGTGGGCCTTTCAGTTTCATCTCAAACCTCCTGAAAGTCTGAATAATCGTCACCTTCGCTGAGATCAGACAAAAGCACTAACTAACAATAACAACTAGTAAGTGCCTCAGTTAGCAGAAATTACAGTCAGAGATAAGTATTTATGAAACCTCAGAGAAATCAAACTTCATAACATTTATAGAAGCAGAATTATCCTGTATGTTAATCATCTGAAACATTATTATTATCTAAATCCTTCATTGATCATTTTCTAAGTAATAAACCTATAATTTACAACCATAACAGCTCCTAAATAACTGCTCTGTCTGTGATGTCATACTTTAGCACTAGAATTACTGAGCCTTTTTTCCCTGGTGCAAGTCCCTACTACTAGATTTACTGGCCTGCGCAAATTTGCGTAAATTCCCCCCGACCTTAACACCTCTTGGTACCCCGCTGAGATTTTCACAGGTCGTCAGCTCCATTGTTCTCCTGCTTTTGTTGTGCAAACACACCCTCCCCCAACCCCTAACCATGAGAGATTCAAGTTTTTCCTTCCCTGCAAGGCTACTTTCCTTCCTTACCTGCCTGCATGCCTGTCCATAAACATATATACACAGAGTTGTACATATATTTATATATTTATATAGCCACACCTTATATAATATGCATAAAGTCTAGTTATACACACAGACACATCTATATCATATATACACACACACACATATATATATACATATATATGTGTGTGTGTATATATATATACACACACACATATATATATATATATATATATGTGTGTGTGTGTGTGTGTGTGTATATATATACACACACACATATATATGTATATATATATATATATATATATATATATATATAGATATACTATATATACTTTTTTGCAATGACAATGCAGATTTTCCACTTGTGGGACAAATAAGTGCAGATTTGCTGTGTGTGTGTGTGTTTGTGTGCGCAACATTGGCATTTGTTTACTCAGATCCAAGGCAGGCCAAACTTCTGTCTTACAACCTACATACAAAAGACAGACATTCACAATATATGGGTACACAAGTCTGTTTTATTTCAAAGTGTTTCAAACTTTACATCGTTTGCAGACCCAGTGTCCATCATCCCTGCATTTGGCACAGGTGAATTTCTTACATGTTGCACAGGTAAATCTGCTGCGATTCCTGTTGCAGCTCTCTTGCACCTGGCACTGCGTTGTCGTTACAGTCCCTGGCACAGCAGCTGCAGCAGCCTGCCTCTGTGCTAAGATTTCCTTGTGCTGCATGAATCGGCTACGAAGTTGCTGAGCTAGAAGACGCAGAAACAATCTTCTTTTGCCTGTCCACCCTGTACATGCCTTGTACAAAATGTAGGCATTCACTGCCGCCAGGTCCAGCATATTGTAGAAAACCGCTACTGGCCACCTGCGTGTTGCTGATCTTACAGAATACATCCATGTCATTTGGTCCAACACGTCTACACCACACTGTAAAAGCAGAGCGAGAGAGTCATGAGTATATGTTTTTTTCTATAGGCCTGTATAGCACACATCAGAAAACATTGTAGCACTGGTGTAAAATTGTACACACATTCACATACCTTCATGTGGTTGTAGTCTGTGATCGTGTTGGGTTTCCTCTTTCTGCCGTCACCGATCGTCACGTCTTGGTGCATGGAACTTAGAACACACACAGTCTTGGTTTTTTTAGGTGCATAAATTGTCAAGGAGACACTGCCACTTCTAAGCACTGAAGTGGAGAATACCTCTCGCTTTGCAGTATCTTTTGCAAGCTGAGGAAGTTCACGCCGGACTTTATTCACCGTGCCCAGTAATGTTGTTTTGCGCTGCAGCAGTCTGTGCGACAGTGACAGTGAAGTAAAGAAATTGTCCGTTGTGACATTTCTTCCATCATCCAAAAACGGCTCCATCAGTTTCATGACCACGTTCTCTGCCAGCCTCTCTCCCTTCTGACGACTGGGGTCCTTTCCCAAGTAAGGAGATGCACTGCAGACATATTTGGTGTCCAAATCCGTGGCCATCCAGAACTTGATCCCAAATTTGTCTGGCTTGGTTGCAATATACTGGGTGAATGGACAACAAACCTTGGTAGGGAACAGCTGTTCATCTATGGTCATGTGTTCCCCTGGAGTGAAACTCTTAGCACAGTTCTCGTTGAAGCATGTCCAGATGTCGGAGATCGCTGCAAATTTGTCTGTTTTCACCCGTTCTGCCCGCGTGTCCCTGTCATCAAATCGAAGATGTTGCATAATTGAAATGAATCTATCTCGGGGCATTGTCTCTTTGATTAGTGGCACCAGAAAACTTTCTGACCAGCAATCCACAATGGCACCAACAGGACACGATTGCTCTTACAAACAGGATTGAAATGGGTGCCATAAGTTCATGAACTGCCAAATTCCAGTCCGGCTCTGTTCTGCGGGCTTGATGTACCGTGCACTCTCTGATGGTCTGCAGCATTCCCACGTCTAACAGGCAAAGGAAGCTTTGGAGCACACTTGTAACTTTACGCTGTCGGAAGATAAACAAATAGAAAATGGTAAATTTACATGAACCTCACTCTAAATGGGTTTATATAAATATCATATCTAATATGGCAGTGACAAACCTTAGCAGACTCTGTGGGTCCAGCTTGCGCAGTGAAGCACGAACGATTTGCTTCTGCACTGGGCATTCCAATGTCCTCCTCAACCCACACAGTGCCGTCTTTTGCCGTGTGGTTCTGGCTGGGCTTCCCAGTACCACGGGGCCTCTTCCGTGGAGGCATGTTGGGTTCTTGTTCCGTCTCATTTTCAGATTCTTCTGAGGAGGTATCAGTGGCCTGCTGGACAAATGAAACCTCTCCTCCATCAGAATCTGCTTCGTCCATTTCCCGAAGTAAGGCCAAAGCCTGTTGCGTGGAGAGGTTCTTCCTGCGTGGCAGTGATACGGAGGCCATCCTGATGTGCGTTCTCAGAAATGCGAACAAGAAATGATTCTCCGGCCTGGGTCGGTCTGCTTTTATGCACAGCACAGTGCTGTAGGCAAGCAATGCCACTCCCTCACATACACAGTGACGATGGAACAATGGAAGATCTGTGCTGAGAGTCAAGGAAGGTGTGAATGTGTGTCTTTTATATTTGCAGGTCAGTCAACGTGTGGGATATTTTGTATAGATACGGCAGGCATTTCTGAAAGTTGTAACACAGAGGTTTGGCCTGACTTGGACCATTCTTTCCTTCCCTGCAAGGCTACTTTCCTTCCTTACCTGCAGCGTACTATACCCCATGGTAGTTTCTATGTGCAATATTTCTCATATGCAATATTAGATCTTGTCAATCCTTGTCACTACATTGGATGCCTGGCCATAAACATATATACATAGAGTTGTACATATATTTATATAGCCACACGTTATATAATATGCATAAAGTCTAGTTATACACACAGACACATCTATATCATATATATATATATATATATATATATATATATATATTTATATATATATATATGTATATATATATGTGTGTGTGTGTGTGTGTGTATATATATATACACACACACACACACACACTTAGATAGATAGATATGTGTGTGTGTGTGTGTATACATACACCAATATTTTTTAATACACGTGTCCATATTTATGTTTCCAGATTGTTTGTATAGTGCACTTTCTATACTGTGCTCTGTCCACTTTTTTGCAATGACAATGCAGATTTTCCACTTGTGGGACAAATAAATGCAGATTTGCTGTGTGTGTGTGTGTGTGTGTGTGTGTGTGTGTGTGTGTGTGTGTGTGTGTGTGTGTGTTTGTGTTTGTGCAACATTGGCATTTGCTTACTTAGATCCAAGGCAGGCCAAACCTCTGTCTTACAACCTACATACAAAAGACAGACATTCACAATATATGGGTACACAAGTCTGTTTTATTTCAAAGTGTTTCAAACTTTGAAACGAACCTTGGTAGGGAACAGCTGTTCCCTACCAAGCATTTCTTGCAGCTGGCAACAACGGTCGTGCATTCAGTATAGTTGTGACTTCCGCAAAAAATGTGGTCAAAATCTCATGAGTAAGTTGAAGCATTTCTACCAGGCATTCCTGAAAGTTGTAACACAGAGGTTTGGCCTGCCTTGGATCTGAGCAACTCTGAGTGAGCAAATGCAAATGTGCCAGGCCTCAAGGACAATGGGTGGTTTGCACAACAAAAGCTGTAGGAGAAACAAGCTGACGACCTGTGAAAATCTCAGCAGGGGTGCTTAACACCTCGGGACTTGCACCAGAAAATAAAAAAGCCAGTAATTCTAGGGGGTGTTGGGTTTAGGGAAGTTACGCAAATTTGCGCAGGATAGTAAATCTAGTGTTAGACATATAAACTGCTGTCGCTGATGATGTTCTGAACTTATTGATCCAGATCTTTTAAATCTGTCTTAATGTAACCGGCGTGTTCCTACGTTGTGTCTGACAATGAAAGGTCAAAGAAACAAAGAGCTCCAAGTCATTAACTTGCTCGCTGCAGCTGCTACAACCAAATGCAAACAGTAGGGAAGAGGGTTAGCTCCACCCACCACAACTTCCAAGCTAGCAAGAATGATCTATTCATGTAAAAAAAAAACGTTTATATTTGCTAAATGCTTTTAGTTCTGGTTTATTTTGTTCCTGTATGACCGTGTGTGTGTGTGTGTGTGTCTCCTCTGGTCCATGATCAAACAGAGGACATCAGGAACAGCAGCAGCTCCATGTAACAAACATAAACATGTTTCCACATGAGATAGAGAACATGACTCTGTGATTGTGGCAGATCACTGTTTTCATGGATGCACCGCTACATTTACCCACTTAGCCCGCTGGCTTTTCACACAAACACACTTGTTTTCATGTTTTAGGAGGACATCTAATTAAGATGATGCTTTTTCTCACCACTTATTCTCCAAACTGAAGCCTAAACCTGACACACACACAGTAGCTGCAGCTGTATGATACGACTTTCACCTGCTGCCAGGTACAACAAACACTCACTGACTTCTTAAAGGAAGCAGGTGACACATATTGTAAAAACAAGCATGTAGTCACTTCTAAAGCTTTAGTTGTCCCCATGATGGACAGCACCTCCACCCCCTGCAGGAGGCTGTGGAGGCCCTGAGAGCTCCTTCATCCCCACAGTCACACTGTGACACAGAATCAAATGGACACTCTGAAGATCATAAGTGGGTTTGTTTTCTTTCTTTTTCCACAGAAAGTAGTGAGAAACAAGTCTGAGCTGTTTGTGCTCGTTCAGCCGTGACTCAGCAGCTAAAGCAGGGGTGTCCAACATACGGCCAGCGGGCCACATCAGGCCCTGATACACTTTCATATGTCAGTTATTATTAATGATTAATGTGGGAGCTGAATCTTCAGCCCTGCTGGTCTCCATGCAGACAGGGGTGGGACCATGCTGCCAATCACATGCAGAGACAGACTGGGTCATACCATTATGTAAATGGACTGATTCTTATATAGCGCTTTTCTACTCTCCCGGAGTACTCAAAGCGCTCTATACAACATGCCTCATTCACCCATTCACACCCACTCATACAAGCACTTCTAAACTCAAGTGCAAAGTAAACTACATTCACACTCCGATGAACGCATCAGAGGGCAACTTGGGGTTAGTATCTTGCCCAAGGATATTTGGCATGCAGACTGGGGAAGCAAAGGATCAAACCACCAAACTTCCGATCAGTAGCTGATCTGCTCTACCACCTGAGCCACAGCCACCCCTTTCTTTATGTCAAAGAAGGACAGCAAGTGTAACGGTACAGGCTGGGTCCACAGAGAGACGGCAGCAGATTTAAATACAAGAGTGTCAGGAAAATGTAAAATGAGCAGCTTGTGAATAATAATTGAATATTAGATAAAATAAAGTTCATACAAAGTGTGTTTGAACAGCAGAGATGCAGAAATGTGAGCATGTAGCACAGAGTCACGGCTCACAGTCTAAATGAGTCTCACAGGCCTGAATATGTGTTTTGCTCCTTATAATCATTATAAATTACATTTATAATTTATCATTCTTAATTGTATGCATTATTGTGGGGTCTACCTTACAATATAAAGCGCCTTGAGGCGACTGTTGTTGTGATTTGGTGCTATATTAATAAAATTGAATTGAAATTGAACTGTTTGATCTGCTGCTCACCACAAACAAGCACAAGCAGACATTTTCGATTTTTAAAGTTTCCAGCTTTTCCTGCTAATACAAACCTCCCTTATGCACATAAACGACACAAAGTTTCTGTTTTTCACTTCCTATTATAGAAATCTTCAGTTCTTTTACGACTACAGTTAAAGCTGGACAGAGTGGGCGATGAGCTATCAGAACTTTTTCTGTCATTTTATTTCTGACGATTGTAATATTTAAAGAAATTAGGTCACTGCTGAACTGTATATAACCACCATCCTTAACATTGTATTAATTATCATTTCATCAAAGTGTTTATTGAAGCTGCTGGCATTATGTTATAATTTATATTATAGGGGTTATCATAATCAAATATTAACATGTTTATTACAGGTGCAGTTATAACTACTTTAAAATGATTGAGTTAAATATATATGTATCATAACTCATATGCTGAGTATATTGTTACAGTAAAATAGTAGCTGAGCAAAGGCCTGAATGTATTCAGCTTCTTGTGGTATTTGAGTTTGCTTAGTTACAGGTGACGGAAGGATGTCCAGTCCATGGTGACCTCAAAGGCCTTAGGTCATCACCATATTCGGAAGAGTATGCCACAAGGAGGAACCTCTATGTTGCATTTAATTCTTAAAATACATGAATGTTCTGTACATGCAAATTATGTGCTTGTAAACGCAAGAAGGGGCGTTACAATACCCTGATGTTATAAAAGCAATCTAGAGTGTATTTTGGGTAGAGATGTACAACTGTTTTGCAGTTTACACCTCTCCACGCTGCGTGCATTAAAATCAATTGTTTGAACGACCTCTTCTGGACTATCATTGTTTTACTCTCATCCTCAATTTCGAACCCGTAACATTTGGTGCATTGGCCGAGGTTGAGTAGAGAGAGTTGGAGGTTGAGACTGAGAGGGTCCAAGGTGCTCAAACAGGCAGACACGAGTCAGTGGTCGAAGTGAGTGGACATAAGCCGGCTTATTCAAAGGTAAGGCACTACCTGTTGAATTATTTCCAAACAGTGCTGAATTGGTTCTGACAAAATTGAAAGTCTACTCACTGAAAATTACTGGTAAAGGTCTGTTTTGATTTTGGTGAAAATCTCATGAGAATTGAAGTGGAAGTAATGATAATGTAAGGTTAAGTGACAGTACTGATTAAAGGAAATGCAGTTGGACTGCTAAGGAAAGAGAATTTAAAGTAGTTGGACTACTGAATTTAGGATTAGGTAATTTGGAAACTGTATATGGTCATGCAGTTATAATTGAATATAAAGCTGGGCTTGGACATCAATATAGTCGGTTTTGTGGTTTCATAGGATGTCTTTAAAAACATAATTAAATTTATGTAGAACGGAACTGTGGGATGTTCTAGGAAGTGCATTTCTCGGAGGTGACGCTCCCAATTTCCTGAGGACGCTCAGGATTTTCCGTTGGACGGGATTGTCCGATTGGCGATCGTGGAGAACTTGGGAACCTCCAAAATAGCTAGTGGTTGGACCACTTTACCGTTTGGAACGGTTTATGCACTTTTTTGGGTAGTAAAGGTTGGACCTTGGGCGTTGGACGCTTTTAAATTGACTTAGGAACTTTAGCAATTAGACCAGACACAGGTTGGACCTGATACTGGGTCATTGATTATCAAAACTTGGAGTTTGTCCCTTGGAGGGTTAATTCAAATTTTGTCTAAATTATGTAGGTTGTGCAATTTAAGGCCTTGTAAATATTATTTAATTTATCAGACGTCTCTGTGTTATAATTTCTATGTTTGTATATAGGCTCTGTCTGCCACGGGCACTGCAGCAGGCTGGTTATTTTGAGAGTGTGGCTGTGTCTATGTAAATGAGATGCCTGTGACTTATTTAGAGTGACATTTCCTGTTTACTAATGAGTGGCTAATGACTGACTGCAGAGCCTGGGTTAAGGACGACTTCAATCTGTGTTTTAAGGGAAGAAATGCAGTTTATGTTTATTATATTTGTGTGACTGTTGTTGATTATGATAAGTATTTCATGATAACTGTAGAATATGAGTATGGGGTTTGCTTGACACGTGTCTGTACTAGGTAAAACTGTGTAAGACTGATAGGAAGTTTATAGAGACTGCTACACATGGCTGATGCCTGTATTTAAGACGCTGGAGTTGTTTATTACAAGACTGTAAGTAAAGTTTTATTTCTTGCCATGACTGTATGAATTTTTGCTGGGTTTTGAGATAGGATACATAAACTGTTGATACTTAAGACCGTTATCTGGGTTCTAAGAACTGAAATTGAATTTGAGATAATTTAATTAAAAAAGATGTCTGTAAGCGATGTGTGTTTTGGGGTGTCGAAGTAAGATGTTTTAGGATTTTTAGATGGGTTCTGTTTCAGTTTGAGATAATATATACAGTTACATTTTCTGTGTGTGTGTTGTTGAGTGACAACATGCGCAGTTTAAATTGGGCGCTGTTCCTTCCTCTTTTTAGTTTCAAAACACAAAGGCTGTTAGATTAAAAATTACTGTGTGAGGAACGGTTTGACTTTTGACTAGGGAAATATGATGCTTACTTTTGGGTCTATGAAGATATCATAACATTTTGGTGGAGATGCCAGGGTAAAAATAGTGAGCTCAGACAAGGGAGTCTGAGAAAAAACACCGTGAGATGAGTAAGGTGTTTAACTGAGTCAGGATTTCAGAGAATCGAGTCAGCGGCGATCTTGAGTTTTAATGGTAAGTTGATTGTAAGAGAAAAATCATTGTTTACCATGTTGAAGTAATTCTGATGATATTACTAGAGGTGTTGTGACACAAGTGAAGAACAAGTTGTAAATGGGGACTCACAATTATGTTGATATGGATAAAGGACAGAAACAGTTTCTGAATTTTGAGGAGAATTTTGAAGCACTGAGGTTGAATTTTCTCTGTGCTTGGTGCCCTGTGTGGACCTATGTTAGAGTTATAAGTCCAAAGGTTATGACCTGGAGGTCATTCATGGTGTTTAAAGAAGAACAGGAATTAGAAAAGATATTTAATGTCATATTTTGTGTAAATTGAGGGGGACTCACCACATATGTGTTCACCTTTTTAATTTAAAGTGACACAGACATTGACACACACATAAAATTGTTAGGGGTGAGTTACTTCCTCTTTTAATTTTAAACTGGAACACATGTGTGCATTGGACTAGAATTTCATTTGGGCTAGTTAAAGATAAAGATGACCTGTGTCAGTCCCAGAGGTGGGAAATTTCTTTTGTTAAAGCAAAAGCGCAAAGTTATGCAGTAGAAATCAGAAAACACTGGAATGCCATAAAATAAAATAGAACAGAATGATGTATACAATAGAATAAAATAAGAATACCAAGATTATATAAAACCCTTTCTCTTTTAAGAGGACAGACGCAGTTACTGAGGGTTGTCTACTTCCCCTTCCTGATTGTAAACAAGCATGTTTGATAGAGATCTGCGCGCTTGATAAAACTCCCTCTAAAACTCCCTGTAAGACTGTTAGGAAAGCGTGTATGGGGTGATTATAAGTGTATGAATGTTGTACTGGATTTTAATGATTCTGTGTGAGTTGTACAAAGTAATATAAGTAATAATAAGTCTGGGTAGGTACAATAGGACAATGAGTGAAAAAGTGGAAGTCTGAGAGAAAAGGCAGTGTGTGTGAGACGATTATGAAAGGATTGTGTGAATGAAGTTAAAAAAAAAACAAAAAAAAACTGACAAATGCAAAAATTAGTATACTGAAAAGTGTGTGAGAAGAGGGTGTATTGTTTTTAGACCAAGACTTAGTAAAACTAAAGAGGGTTTGTAGACTGTAAATATGAAAAAACAAGTGTTTGATTAATCTGTAGAAACAGGAAAGAGAAATAGGAAATACTGTGCTGCTGTGTGAGTGATTGATGATGTCAGGGGAGCACCCAGAGAAATAGGCAGACGAGGTAAATTCTAAGAAGATGAAGCGAATGCATGTTTTAAGTAAAGTAATAAAGTAATAAAATTATATTAATTACAGGTTTTAGAAAAGGGACAGACTGAGAGAAATAAATACATGAACTGACAATTACATTAATGAATTGAAAATGCACGTACACTAACTGTTACATGTGAAATTATTGTTGGAAAGTTTAATACACACATGAAATAAAGAAAGCAGTTTACACTCCTTTAATTTCCAGAACCAGTGTGTCCCCTAGACCTGATAACACCCTTGCCCAGTTGGCCCCCGTATAAGGCAGCATGGAAGGCTGGACAGCCCATGACGGGTAAGATCCCACCTCGAAACCCTGGGACAACCTAAGGCAAGGCGCAGTCACGATTGCTTGAACCTAAGTCCCGGAGTGACCTTGGAGTCACTGGAGGAGACGGGACTTCAAGGGTACAGCCGCTGGGCACAGGCGAAGGGGAAATGCCACTAACAATGACCAGTGATGAGCCAGAGAGAGAAAACACACCTTGTCAAAAGGAGTTTGAAACACTGCAAAAGAAACATTTACAAGATCACAAGGATCACAAAGAAACATTGATAAAATTACACATACAAACAGAAAATGCACTAGCCTTATAAAGATAAGCTCATGAAGATTAATGCGATTAAAACCTGGCTAAGAATACAAACATATGTAATTAAATAAGGTTGCTAATTTCAGGAGTGTTAAAATGGTGTGGATGTTGAATAAAATACACTTGGATAAAGTAACGTTGAGGAAAAACTCAAAAGAAGTTAGATGACAAGGAAATCAGTTATACGAAAAAGTGATTAAAGTAGTTTAAAAAGAGTGACTTAGCAGTGCTTTTGCACTGAGTGATCAAAACAAGTGATTAGTATAGAAAGAAAATGAAAATAATTGAATAATGGCATGGGCTTTAAAAAGTATTTCTCTTGCCAAGTTAAATTGTTGAGATATGGCTGAGTATGCAAAAAGTTCGAAAGCTCGTGTGAATGTGGACAGAGGAGCTTGCTGTGTGTGTGATTGAGGCCTTAAAGGAGGGGTAGATTGTTCAGAGGTGCAAATTTGATTAAGAGGTTTATAAATTAGTGTTGACACATTGTTATAAGGTGTTAGGCTGAATCTGAGTATGGTAAAGTGCTTAATGGGGGTTATGGTTGTGTACGAAACGGTGTAGCTTTTGGCGAGGTTTGTAGTGTGTTGAATGGGTGAAATTTAAGATTGTTGAAGATTTTTGAGGTTGTTGTTTTATTTTTAAAGAGGGAGTTTTAATAAACATGGACATGTTTAAGGGGGGTTTGTAACAGTGCACTTATAAAGAAAAAACCTGTCAGGTGATTTTGTTTTGTACTTTGATGAGCTAATACTCAGCTCTCTTTTTTCTCATTTTTGTTCTAAGCAGGCCTGCAAAAGAAAACAACGAATAACGGCGTTGACAATAGTCTCAGGAGAACAAAAAGTAAGGTGACCTTTTCCGAATTACAATGGGTCAGATTGTGGGTCCCTGTCTAAAAGGATTGCAGCGAGCCAATCCAGTCCAAAAGTATAAAGAAATATTTTCCTAGAAACAACTAAAAAGAAAATAAATGATTATATAAATAAACTGAGTTTGCAGAAAGTGGAAAATGTGATTATTTGTGCGGACGTTTACCACTACCCGATGTTAATGCGTGTGAGTGAATGTGTGGGAATGGACAGGTGAATGGACGGACCAGGCAGACCATAGGTTGGACCGACTGGACACTGACAAAAGACTGGACTAAGGTTGGACACATGACTGATAATTGTTCTGTTTTAACTTTTCTTTTATAACACAGGTTGGATCATAAGTGGGGAAACTGAGTATAAAAGGTGATGTACTGGTTAACACACAGGCTTTTGTTTATAGGACGTTTCAAGGATGCAGGCTGTGGATGGAGCCAAGAAAGGATTTGACATGATGATTAATTTAATTTCATTCCTTAAACACAGGTTTAAGCTCCGGAGCATTTATACATAATATGATAGGATTAAACTTTTCTTTTAATTCCCTAACCTGAGTGAAGGATTTTGAGTTTGTAACACATGAGATGTGTCACAAAAAGGGGGGTGTTAATATATGCGATTAGCTACATGAAATGTGCTGTTTTAGGGTTACTAAGCAAATGTCTACGTGACCTTTGCCTAATAACCTTTGTGATGATAAACTTGTTTACCGACTTGCTCTCTTGTAGAACATACAGACTTAGAAAAGGGGAACTTCAGCTCTGAGTTTTGAGAATAACTCTGTTAAGTTGACAGGAAACACGTCGGAACAGCCATATAGGGCAAATGTGTTGGAGCTTGTAATTAAATGTGGGACTTGAAAAGAGGAAGCAAATTTGGTACAGGACGTACTTGAGATGATCAGACGAGAGAAGGAGAAGGTCAGGAATAGTTTAAACTAAGATTGAGAAATTAAATGGGGTAAAAGGGGGTGTAGCTTCAGGGCAGCTCACAGCCCGGCGTAAACGCAAGGTGCTGTCACACAGCTTAAGTTATTTGGTTGATTTATTTTATGACAAAATAATAAGGAAATATTAAAAATATACAACACGTTGAGAAGATCTCTTTTGTTATATTTTAGTGTTTAACATGGAAGATGCCTTTCTGGAGCTTCTCTCCTGGTGCTGCTCCACCAAAAGAAGTTTATTTATAGAGACTATGTCAGCTCCCAAACAGACAACAACAAACCAAGACTAGCAAAAACAATCTGAATATAAATAATAACAAATAAAGAACAATACAGAATCCAAATCTGAACCAAAGAACAAAATAGTGAAATGTGGATTATTGGGTTTTTCTCTGTATATATGAAGCATTTGTAATGTGTATCGGCTCATTATCTTGTTTTATGTACTTTAATTGTGAAGGCTTGTAGAGGTCAGTTTTTACTCACAAACAAGGGCTCAGCCAGACTGAAAAACAGGAAGCCTTGGTGCACAAGGCATATTAATAAATATAGACACAAAAAGAGGAACTCCCCATATAAACAACGTTGAAAATGTGTGAAGTATAAAGTACCGAAATAACACTATATAAGTCACAGTTGATGATTCTAATGTTAGAGAGCTCTTGCAACTGGCGTCTGAGCTGTGCAGAGGTCGATGTTGGTCATAACAGTGACGTCTCTATTTACAGGTTGAGTTCATTTTATACACAATGCATATCTGTGCTTGTTTAGAGTTGATGTTCCGTCCAAAAGGGTTTTAAGCTTCACTGGTGAGAGTGTCCAGGTGATACATGTTGAGGGAAGATGAGAACATAGCAGGTTAATTGCATGCACGCTTACAAACACACATGATTTATATATAGGCCAGGCCAGAGGCCTGGGGCCTGTTCTTCGTACCTCGCTAAGCAAGTTAGCCGGATTTGAATGTTGACGATTTCGCGTGATCTTGGAACGTTCGGTTCTCCGAAGCTCATCTGGGGCTTGCTGTCATAGCAACAGAGCCGTAAAAGTAAGCCTGCTCGGGAGCAGGTTTACTTTATGTAAACAGGATTAGATCGCGGCCTCTCAGGTATGTCCGCTGCAGTTATATGAAAGCAAGAGCGATATTTCGCCACTGTTTTACCATAAATAAATATTATCAATGTAACTAAAGATAATGTATTTGATTCTTTTATTGATTTCATACAGATACATACAGGTCATTTCCGAAAAAAAGGGAAATGTACTATTAATCATTCTATTACATGTAGTAGATCATGTCAGATGTAATTCATATTTTAGAGTAGTAATAGTAAATTACTACGTGCAATCAAGATGAGAGACCACGGCTAAAAAAGCGAAGGTGGATTTGGGAAGTCTGTCGCAGCCATGTCCTGTCCGTTTGTACGCGAGCAAGGAAGGTGCAAGATTGATAAGGAGAGTTTACAGAATTCAGCGTATATTGCGGGATAGACGGGATCCTTTAGCTCGGCGCGACGGTGTGCTCATAGAGAGATATCGATTCTCCCGTGAGGGTATTATTTACTCTCTCTCTCTCTCTCTCCATATATATATATATATATATATATATATATATATATATATATATATATATATATATATATACTTACTGTACTGTATATACTTACTCCCGACTTACTGTGCATGCTTCAGTCACCCCTTGCATGGGAACAGGTAAAAGTGATGGAGTGTTATTCAAACTACACACATAAAAACCCACAATGTCAATAAATGTCACAGTACAAAAAGGGGTGTGACGAGGGGGTGCAGGACCACCACCTGTCTTTATTTGCTCTGCCCTTTTCTTGGTTGCTGTTATAAACAAACAGATTATTCCAGGGTCTCTTGTCATAGACTAAAAGCAATATAAGTGATAAATATTACCATTCTGTAGAATATTCTTATATTTCACTTTTACTTTTTCCCATGTTCTAGTGGGTCCTGTTGTGGCTCTAATGTGAAAGAGGATATGATGTAATATAATATAATGTGGAATAAAATAATATCACATGATATAATGTAATATCATGGATCACTTACGAGTTTAATTTGTCAGCAACTTTCTGCCAGCCCTCTCTCCTTGCTTTTGCAGCCTTTGCAGTGTTCCCCTGCGTTTTAATTAAACTCTGAAACTCCTGATATCCCTCAATCAAGAGTTCTTGGTCTGCTGCCGTGAGATACTGCGCGCGCTCCTTCGCCATCTTCGCCGACCAATCACAGGGTTGCCGATCAATGTTTCTACTATCGATGCGTAGCCCCTTTTAAGCCACCCAGTGATCTCAGATTACTTCAGCCAGCTATACTAATCGTCAACAACAGGTGCGTTCGGAGAACCGGATTAGCGAGCTCACGGTTAGCGCGATGATTTGATCTTGGATGTGTCATTTGATCTTGGATGTAGTAAGCGAGGTACGAAGAACATCCCCCTGGACTTGATGCAGCTTTCAACTTTACAGCTCCTAATTTGCAGGAATGGCGTGGAGTGTAATGAATGAATGCAAAACATGCTTACAGACACAAACATGACAGGGGTTTATTTTACAGGGTAAAGGTGGACCACAGGTTGCTTTGTTTCTGCTTAGCAACTACTGAGGTAAAAGGTGTTAAAGATAAATATGCAATAAGTGAACAGGAAACGTGTGGGGGTGAGCCGGGTGAAACAAAATGTTGTGGATAATGGAAACTTGTCTAACGGGCATTAACAGTAACTTTTGCATGTTATGTATATGCTTGAAGCCAAAAGAGGCGTAAATCCTGATAGAAAACTTTGAAGTGTGCTTTTTAGCGGAGAGTTAGGCTGACATGGGGATGGTGTATTTTACTGGGGTTGTGTTTAATAAAACTAAAAGCGTTGCTCACACACATAAAGAGTATTGAGATTGAAGAAAGTTAATATAATGGATAGAGCCCAGAACATGATAATACATAAGTAAAATCAAATGCAATGTTTGATTTCAAAACAATCAGGCTAGAAATGTGAGTAACCTATGTTTAAACCGTGAAAAAGTGGGTTGATTTCCATAGAAAAACTGTAGAAAAAACAAGAACTCATGTCAGGAGGACCAAGTTAGAAAATGCACCTGAAGATGGTCTCATGAAGAGATCTGCTGTTGGTGTGTGCTGAGACTGGACGAGTATTTTAAACAAGTGAAGGAGAAATGGTTGAGTGTGTGTTTAAGTGTAGATATGCCCTTGATATTGATATATATATGTACATATGGGGGTTTTCATAGTTATTCTAAATGGCACCTCAATAGTTTCAAAATATAGAAAAATAAAGAATTTAAAAAAAATAAAAATAAATAAATAAATAAATAATTAGCCAAGAAATGTATATTGAAATCTCCACATACTTTGAAACGGTGCAACTCTGAGTGGCCCATGCAATCAAGCAACTGTTACATATCTGTATTAAACTAGCCAACATAGACTCACCACCACATGATGTTGCCCTGCAGCGGGGGCAGAAAATCATTTGCAAACCAGGGATCTTACGTTGATTATCATATCCTTACTTATGTACACACACACACACACAGAAGGGAAAAATTTCAAAACAAAACAAAAAACAACTTCCCTTATCCTGTCAAGCACAGGAGCAAAATAAAAATCTCTTTGGGCTCTGTTAAAATTTCTTTAGTAAAAGTGTAAAAGGCCAAACCTAAGAGGTTGGGCAAACAGGAAAGTCCCTCCAGTATCAGGAGTTTATAGACAGGAAACATTTTTCACTTTAACGCCTTTTTTCTGAAAAACCACTGACTCATAGATGCAGATAGACATACAAGTGCACATACATCCAGATGTGCATTTAGACATTAAAAGTGTAGAGGCATGTACACACAGATTGCCAAACCGGTACAGAGTCTAACTGAAGAGCTTAACAAAGCAGACGTGGCAGTAGGGTTTATCATTTGGCCTGATATGATATTGTGAACCAACTTTGAATAATGACAGGAACCTTAGATGAACACAGTAGGTTAGTAAGGTGTAGCAGAGAGAGGCTGTTTGTTTTTATCCCTTACAGGAGAAGATTTCCACTAGAGAGGGTAAGAGCGACATAGTGGACTTGGGAATGGTGGTTTCGGCGCCCATGGTGCCATTAATGGATGTAGAGGTGACAGAGTGGGTCGAGCGGTGACACAAGACACAGTATAGTGACCTCTTGTGGGCAAGAGGTCAAGAGAGGGGATTGTAACATTTAAAGAAATTAGGTCACTGCTGAACTGTATATAACCACCATCCTTAACATTGTATTAATTATCATTTCATCAAAGTGTTTATTGAAGCTGCTGGCATTATGTTATAATTTATATTATAGGGGTTATCATAATCAAATATTAACATGTTTATTACAGGTGCAGTTATAACTACTTTAAAAGGATTGAGTTAAATATATATGTATCATAACTCATATGCTGAGTATATTGGTACAGTAAAATAGTAGCTGAGCAAAGGCCTGAATGTATTCAGCTTCTTGTGGTATTTGAGTTTGCTTAGTTACAGGTGACGGAAGGATGTCCAGTCCATGGTGACCTCAAAGGCCTTAGGTCATCACCATATTCGGAAGAGTATGCCACAAGGAGGAACCTCTATGTTGCATTTAATTCTTAAAATACATGAATGTTCTGTACATGCAAATTATGTGCTTGTAAACGCAAGAAGGGGCGTTACAATACCCTGATGTTATAAAAGCAATCTAGAGTGTATTTTGGGTAGAGATGTACAACTGATGTTTTGCAGTTTACACCTCTCCACGCTGCGTGCATTAAAATCAATTGTTTGAACGACCTCTTCTGGACTATCATTGTTTTACTCTCATCCTCAATTTCGAACCCGTAACACAGTTCAAAGAGTCGCACTGACAGATTTCTGTCGTCACAGCAGCTTTTTCTTCATCATGTAGAACAGGGATGTCAAAGTCCAGGCCTCGAGGGCCGGTGTCCTGCAGGTTTTAGATAATGCCCTGGGTGAACACACCTGAATCAAATGAGTAGTTCATTACCAGGCCTCTGGAGAACTACAAGACATGTTGAGGAGGTCATTTAGCCCTTTGAATCTGTGTTGGGTCAAGGACACATCCAAAACCTGTAGGACACCGGCCCTCGAGGCCCGGAGTTCGACACCTATGATGTAGAAAACAGTTGAATATGTGACTCCTTCACAGTTACAGGGACTTTTACTGGTTTGGCCCATTAAAGTCAAAGGGGGCTGCATGTGGCCCCCATGTAAAGTCAGTGTGACACCCCTGCTCTAAATCATGGACTACAGGAACAATTAACACTCTAGCATAGCATCAGTATAGCACAGCAAGCATGCCCAGTCAATGACGACACACGTTAGCTGTTCCTGCATTAGCAGTTAACGTTAGCTATGCTAGCTTCCTGTTATTGACTGTGTTCATGTGCAACACGCTGGCTGTGTCCCAATCCAGCGACCGCACGCTTCGTAGTCCGCGCAGTTCACGGACTACGTGGGGCGGGTATTACGAAGTGCGGAAGTGAGAGGCTCGTGTAATGGGATGGTCTGGCCTTCCCAACCCTGCTCAGGTTGCCTAGCAACCATGATACTAACCACAAGAAACGTTTTCATACAGCATTGTTTGACAGTTTTTTTGTTTGTTCATTTTTTTAATGACATCACTTTGATTAGTTGAGTATCTGAGGCTGAGACCACAGGACTGTAACAACATGATTGTTGGGCTTCATTTCTGTACTGAACAGTCATTTTAAGATTAGTTAGTAAATACCAATTAGCTAATGTTCGGTCTGTTTGCAATCTTATGTCTGACAGGCGTGTTCACCCGCTACAGAATGAAAGGTAATCTTACAGCCTTTTACAGAGCTCAGTAGGAATGAAGCATTCTTTATGACTGAATCAGTCTGAAGAAGAAGGAGCTCTGCTGCCTCAACAGTGTGGAGTGGAGAGTCCATGATAAACACCAATTTGTGTAGTGACCTCTCACTCTCACTGACTCAAATCCCTCCACTTTGATTGTTGGTGTCATATTCTCTAATCCATTACAGAGCTGATGAGACAACAAACATCCATGAATACATATGTTGTTGGCCACGATGATCACGTACTTATTGAATATGTCAGGCAGCAAAACCTGAGAAAGAAGGAAAGCAAGAAGAGGAAGCATTTCTGATGGGCCCCCAGAAGAGATCAGTCCCATTCAAGTACCAGCCATAACCTGCCTCAGTACCACGTGGAAGCTCCTGCCAGGTATCATATCGGCCAAAATAAACAGGCACACGGGTCAATACATGAGCAGGGCATGAATACCTAAGCTGACCAGTCTGGGAACTGCCTTGATTGATTACAAGAAGGCCTGTGACTCAATGCTCCACACCTGAATCCTGGAATGCCTAGAGCTATACAAGAGCAACAGGACCCTAAGAGCCCTCATCAGGAACTCAGTGGGTATGTCGCGTACAACACTAGAAGCCAACTTCAAGCCAAAAGCACAAATAACCATCACGTGCAGGATCTACCAAGGAGATGCTCTGTCCCCGCTGGTGTTCTGCATAGGCCTGAACACCCTCAGTGTGATCATTGACAAGACTGGCTATGGATGGAATGGAGCAGCTGTCAGTCACCTCCTGTACATCAATGACATCAAGCCGTATGTAAGTACGTAAGTGTGAACAACACATCGATTCACCAATCCACACCACCAGGATATACAGCAGTGACATTGGAATGTAATTCGTACTGGAGAAATGTAGTGATGATGATAACAAAGAGAGGGAAGGTAGTCAGAACTGAGGGGATTGAACTACCAGAAGGCAACATTGCAGACATAGAGGACAGCTACAAGTACTTGAGAATCCCCACAGGCAAAAGGGAATCATGCTAGCTGCGAGGAAAGATGCAAACACCAAGTACTTGCAGACGGCAAATCCTGAAGAGTCAGCTGAACGGTAAGAACAAGATCTGGGGAGTGGGGGTGCCTACTGGGGACATTGGGGGAGCGGGGGAGCTGGCCCCAGGGAGGGGCTACCCCCCCATTCCTTCCCTCCCCATCCCCAATTCTCTCCCTCTTCCCACTCCATCACACCTACCCAAACATGCAAGGCCTGGGATTGCAGGTATGTCACCAGGGTGCATACCCTTCTGGCCACCTGCGCCTCAATTTTATTCCACATCCTAGACATCCACATTACTCACACCCTCATTAAACATACACATAGGGCCTTGTATAGCTATACAGCTATACACTGTATAGTGTAACCCACTCCTGGGTAACTACACCTCACTTTAGGTTTGGGGAGGAGCTGGACATGAGTGCAAATAATCATAACACACCGAAGTTTCAGTTAACTGTGACTTTAGTTTTCAACAGGTAACAGTTTGACAACAAAAATAACAACCAGGGCCCCTTACAAAATAAAAATAGAAATAAAATGC
This sequence comes from Oreochromis niloticus, assembly GCF_001858045.2. Classification (NCBI taxonomy): domain Eukaryota; kingdom Metazoa; phylum Chordata; class Actinopteri; order Cichliformes; family Cichlidae; genus Oreochromis; species Oreochromis niloticus. The sequence goes on from NW_020327503.1 coordinate 216,422, forward strand.
ATTGTCCTTCATTATTTGAATTGTCCCTTTGAATGTATTTTGTTAGGTTGCAACCTTATAGTTCAGTTTATTCCTCAGAGTTTATAGAGTAGAGAGTCAGTCAAGTCAAGCACAGATCAGATGTGGGAAAGATCTGTAATGATCTGTCAGTCAGCAGTTCACAAGGATGGTGAAGTTTCAAGCTCAGTGCATTTATAGTCTAGAGTTCACTCTTGTTGTCTGCTTACTGTTGCCAGTCGGGATGGCTGGTGGAATCCTACCAGAAATCAGATAAACCATTGGCCGTCTGACTGGTTGTGCAGATCTGGAACCTGGAAATCACACGGGGAGGCTTGCCATCAATTGGAATCACTGGTCCTTCCTCATGGAGCTCATAGCTCACTAAAAGACCTGACCTGTACTAGAAACAGGTTTATAGTCTCCGATCTATTACTTATTTCAGCATTCAAATTAATCATAAATTCAACAACAATAACTGCAATTTGCAATTACTTACATTCTGAAAAAGTGTGATATAACACATACAGTAGAAAAATATGCACCAACTACTATGATTAGCATCATCATTGCAATCATTGAACATAGAAAGTAAGTTAGTTAGCTTACTGGAACACATGGAACACCATTAATTCCAGTAGCCACCACCTCTGCTGATTTTGGCAGCCAGCCATTCGAGGAAAAAGAAAAATCGGACACTATCTTGATTAGCAGAAGAAACTGAATCAGTTACGGAAGCAAAGTTTCATAAATGTTGTTTAACAGTGTCCGAAGTTATCGGGGATTGTGAGTGTGTGTACAGTATCCATTTCTGTTTGTCTCCACGTTGGGGCGAGTAGTTGTATATGTATGCATGAGGGTGGCAATCCATGTTTGTGTCTGTGTATGTCTGTGTCTATATGTCAGGTAGGGTCTTAGACTCCACCTCCCTGAGGACATCTTTTCCCCTGCCACACTCCCTGGTGGTGGCTGATTCCCTGCGTCGTCAGTATCCGGGGATGCTCACTCAGGTATGTACCGGCTCACTCCTGGTGGCTGCTTGGCAGGGCCTGGCACCACATTCTGGGTGATGGGTAGCCCTCAGACTTTGGGCCTCTGGGCCTGGGGCTTGGTCCGCTCTCGCACAGCAGGCTGCTGGCCTGCTTGTTTGTTTTCTTCTGCTTTTTGTTGTTTCAACTGGTGATCCAGCCGATTTTTTTTATGTCTTCTCTCACTGTAACTCTTCCACTCTGTTTTTCTCTCCCTTCCTTTCTGTCTCTCTTTCTTCCTTTCCTATCCCCCAGTCATGTCTGTCCTGTCTGTAATAACTTAAAATAAAATAAAGGTCAATCAAATGGACCAATACGACAAAGCCATAATGATGCACTTGGTAAAATAAATCCACTGGGAGTCTTTCTTGGCCCTCAGACAATAATTCTGATCTCTAAATTTGTCATGGTCTGGGTGAGTCTGAGTAACTTTCCACAGCATTGGCTCTCCTCCTCTGGGTGGAGCCCTCCTTGCTCCTCCCCGTTCCTCAGCTGCGGGCAATTACTCCGGTAGTATTTATGATCAGCGCAGACAATGAGTCTTCGCCAGATTGTCTACTAACCTCTGTTAGTTCACAGCCTCATGTTCCCTCATACCTCTCAGTGTTAATTGCTTACCTCTCTCTACCTGTCTCCTAGTTGGCACCTGGACTCACCATCCAAACCCCACCATAGTCACGCTTCTGGATTCTGGTCAGCTGCTGCTGGTAAACCTTTCATGCAAACTGCCATTCACACCTGCCTCCCTGCATACCCGCAAAGGATTCTGTACTCGCCTGGACCTTGCCTCACCACCTCCTCCAGCTTATCTCCACCTGCGAACACGTAAGCTGTCTCAGTTTATAAAACCTGGATTCACTTCACATAGTTTCCACCTGCCCCGTTACAGCCCACAGCAGTTTTTGTGACCTGACACAGTTTCATGTTTAGCCTTAGCCCAGCACACCACAGACACCGAGTTTATGCACTAAGTTGAATCTTGTTCATGTCTCAGTTGTCTAAGTTAGGAATTTGTGTTGATAAAAGTTTTTCTGTGCAAATCACCTTAAGCCTCCGGTCTTTTGGTTATGTGCTTGAGTCCATTCCACTCCACGGGCCACTGAGCCATGACAAAATTACCAAATAGGACAGGCAAAAATCAAAACAAAAAAAAAGATCTGGGCTATCGATCCCGTGATCAGGTAACAAGCTGGCCAAAGGAGGCGATAAAAGCCACTGACATGAAGAACAGGAAGCTCAAGCACCCTGAGGCTGTGCTCTAAGCGGAAGGAAGGAGGCCAAGTGCCACAACGAAGTGGCTGGGAGACGCCCCCTAGGTTGGTCGAGAATGGCTGAGCTAAGATCCTGTAAATGCAAATGTTTAATAATGAAGAACATTAAAACATTACTGTCGGCCACATGTCGGCAAAGTTATGTGACTACAGTGATGTTTGTCCTTTCATCCTCAACTTGGTTTTAAAGCCTTTACTTTAAAACATACGCCATTTAATAGTTGACCTTAATCTTACAGAGAATGTGATGATTTTATGGATAATTAAAGTCAGTCATATATCCACAAACACAACAAGCTGAAAGTCAGTGATGCTGCTCGGTTTGCAGTCTTGAATATGACGGCACAAGCAGGATTCACTGCACTGTTAATTGATAAAATGGCCTGTATTTATATAGCGCTTTTCTAGTCCCTAAGGACCCCAAAGCGCTTTACATATCCAGTCATTCACCCATTCACACACACATTCACACACTGGTGATGGCAAGCTACGTTGTAGCCACAGCCACCCTGGGGCGCACTGACAGAGGCGAGGCTGCCGGACACTGGCGCCACCGGGCCCTCTGACCACCACCAGTAGGCAATGGGTGACGTGTCTTGCCCAAGGACACAACGACCGAGGCTGTCCGAGCCGGGGCTCGAACCTGCAACCTTCCGATTACAAGGCGAACTCCCAACTCTTGAGCCACGATCGCCCCAATTGATGCTTCTGTTCGGTGGTGTCGAGCCAAACGAACTTTAACGTTTGTTTGAATGAGCTGATATTTCACTCGTTAAGCTGAAAGAAAGATGCTTCAATTACAGGAGGCACACATGTGTCCACTGTACCATCCTCTTGTTTCTACAGATGTATCAGCAAAGATCAGAGCAGTGACAGAGGGATTTGTCTGGATTAGAGAATCTTTTCCTCACTGCTGTGCTGAGCAAATCTATAAAACAGCAAAGTAAGAAGGAGTTTTGTGGACATTGTGCATAACCCTGGTCATCATGTGTGTTTGTCTATCAGTCCAGCTCACTAATTGCAGTCCAGCCTCTCAGATCACAGATGAACTCAGTGGAGATGCAGCAGCAGCACGTGGCTTTGAATCAGCACACGCCTCTGACCTTTCATCACATTCATACATGTGAAAGAATTTGAAGTGTCAGATTGTACTGAGCACCTTTTCATGTGCACCCTGACTGCCCTCAGTTCTTTCTACTTTGCAGGGAAATGCATGCAGCGACTCACTGCAATGTGCAATCAAACACGGAAACAGAGAAAATCCAAAGGGAGAAACAATCAGTGTTTAGTTTGTTCACAGCCTGAAAACTTACTGCCTGAACTCTCAAACAAGGATTCGCCTTTGTTCCTGTCACAGAGACTGTTTGATGTGTGGCAGCTGTTATCTTTGGCCTTTCTGTGGATTCAAGCAGAGAAATGGGAGCAAATGATGTGTTTAAACATCTGTCTGTGACGTGTGGACATGAAGTCAACGTAAAGTCACATTATATTAGAGCACCTTTCAAGACGACCATCACAAAGTGCTTCAGCACAAAAAGCAGAGCATTAAAAAAAAAAAAAAAAAAAAAAGTAAAATCAATGCAAGTGTACAAAGATGAGCATAACACTGGTTCATCCTCGAGTTAGGAGCCTTTCATGCTTGAATGGTTCAGAGGTCAGAGGCTTCACACAGAAACTGAAACTGGAGTTTCTTAGGTTACGTCCACACACACCTGGGTATTTTTGGAAACCGAAAATTATCAGTCTTCGTTTTCCAGTCTACATGTACAATTTTGAAAAATTATCTCTGTCCACATGTAAACACCAAAAACACTGTCAAAAACATGCCAAATCCTATAATGGACAATCAGAAGTCTAGAAGCCTGGGGGGAGTAAACAGGGTTTTTTGCAAACCTTAAGTACTTAAATGTGTTTTTCCAGAAAGGCAGCTAATTTTATGTTACTTTTCAAGTGCCTTCATCATTTCAAATGTTAATAACCAAAGACAGTTTAGGAAACAACTTAGGAAAGGACAAAATACATATAGCATACATAAATTCAATTGTAAAAAAAAAAAAAATTTTTTATTCAAAACCGATGTCTGTCGGGATTTAGGATGTGAGAGTGTCTGTCTGAATGGAAAAGTTCACTCTGACTCCTCTGTCTTTCTAAATGGAGGGACAGTAACTGCGTGTGAGCGTGTAAAAACTGCAGATACTCAGATTAGCTTTCCTCCACACGTAAATGCAAAAAAATGAGTTTTCGAAAATCTCCACCCTGGTAAAGTTTTTAAAAAAATCTCAGTTTTCAGTGATCGGAAACACGTTGATGAAAGGTGCAAACGCATAGAAAGATCTGCATTTTCAAGAATACCTGTGTATGTGTGGATATAGCCTTAGTCATCCAGGTCATGCTAGTCATAGATGAATAGGATAAAATAGTCATCCAGGAAAAAAAAAAATGAATCAGGTTGTTAATAATTGTTATAATAATTGCTTTTATCTTTCATAGAAAGTGTGACTGGATTTATAGACTATAAACAGCGAAACATGCTGTGAATGTTTGCAGTATATATATTTATGCTCCAAACAAAGTCAGCAATCTTCATGCGGCTGTATTAGATACAATAAATTTTCATGTTAACCGGTGACTTTTAGTCTGAACCAGTCTGAAGTCAAACACACTGATGTAGGATCAGAAGCTGCAGTCAGACTAATATTAAATTATAAAACCAAAGATCTGTTTCTACACAGTAAAGTCTGTGACACAAACCAGATCATGTTTGTCTGCTAGGGAGAGAAGAGAGAAAATGTTTGCAGGCTATGTTTGAAGAGACGTGTTTCCTGTTTCACATTTGCCTGTTTTCTACATAAAACCAGAAAGACGAAGAACATGTTAGACCTAAAAAGGGGATAAAGCAATAACGACGCTTAGAACATGATGCTCCTCTTCCAGCAGCTTCATGAGGTACTTAGGCCAGAGCCAGTGTTGCCAACTCCTCAGTAAGGAAAATCGCTAATGGCTGTCCTAAAAGTTGCTAGAAGTCGCTAAATGACATCATCGCCTAATTTATGCATAATTGGTCATGCCTATGTAATTGTAACCTACACTGTGGAAGAGAGAAATAACATTTTGGAAAAGACATAAAGTGAGTAAATCACCCTAAAAGCATTTAGAATATATTTAGAAGTACAAATTAAATTTATTTTAGCAATTATTGTTTTTTTTTTTTTTAATGTCACAATTCCAACCCACCACCTTTATCCGGACTTGGTACCGGCAAAGTGACTCAAAATAGCCACTCTGGTGGCTACTGCAGGCATAACTAATCAATCATGATCACTAAATCACATGGTTTATTCCCCAGGCTCAACAAGAAGACCATGGATTGAATTTTAAACAGGTTGTAATCACATTAAGAATTGTTATCCAGTTAAACAAAGTTATTAACTCTTTGTTGATGTTGGATGTTGGATGATGTAGCAGAAACAAACTTACAGGTTATTTCAGTTTCCTTGGTTGTTTACACACCATGGCTGAAGGACAGCAGGGTGAGGAGTACAGTCACATTCTTCACAGTGTGCAAGATAGGTTGCCATGGTGATGTACTTTGGTGAAAAATTATTTCCTTTTATAAACCTGAAAAAACAAACAAACAGAGTTAACAAGTTAAATCTAAAGACAGTTTGTTAACCACAAATACTTGTTCTTAGTACTCCTGGTGATGAAGTTTAAATATGTCTATCTCCACCAAAATCAAAGCTCAGTGTGAATGGTGCTCTCTCTGACTCCTGAGACTCACACTGGTACTAACAGTGATGTGTTTACACCAAATAAGTGCTTTCTATTTATTTACAGACACAGAATGACAGAAAGACTCTGATTTGATTTCTTTATGGTGTCATGTCTGTACTAGAGGTCAGAGGAGGCTTTGTGAAGTAAAACTGTGTCTGTTTCCTGAAAAAGTTGGTTTGTGAGAAGATAAATGGCAGATTAAATGGAAATGAAGCAAGACAGTAAAAACAAATGATCCTGTGTCTCATGGAAGGGTGGAGGAAATTCAGAGGAAATGGGGGGAAAAAAGGGGGAAAGAGATCCCAAGGAAGCTTAACTTTTCACAGTGAAGTCTGCCATTCAGGAATTTGAAGGATGTTGTTAAATGAACTCAACTGTGCCTGTTGAGCCCCTCCCACCTGTGCTAAGTTTCAGGTGGAGTCCCGCCTCCTTCCAGGAAGCAGCTCACCTGTGTGTCCGTGTTTAGTGTCCAGCTGTGGAGTAGAGCTTGTTGTTGGTGTCTCTGTGTGAAGAAACTGTAAGTTTTCTTTGTTGTCGCAAGAGACACACCATAGTGCGTGTCTTGCGTTAAACACTTTGAATTTTGTCGCTTGCTTTAACTTATTTCAGTCAGTTTTCCTGGATTTGGTTATAAACCTTTGCCAAGTAATAGCAATAATCTTATGTTAAATACATCCAGATAGCTTCTTAATGGTACGTTAAGATGAGTGCAGAATCAAACCCTGATAGCTTTTAAATTTGTTTAAAAGTAAATACGCATTAACTGTTCATGAAGGTTTTTTAGTTGTTTTGTGTCACTTTGCGAAATTTTATTGCATGGGTGCTCTGTATCAACTTCATTATTCTGTAAAAAGACTGTTGTAGAGCAAGTATACTCATCTAAAAGTTAACATCACCACACAAGACACAATGAGAAGCACAAATAATCACAAAATGAACATTATTCAGTCCTGATTATCTGATATCAGAGCCTTTTTATATAAGGCAATCTGCGAACTCAGTCTGACAGCTGATGATTGGGGTGTCACAGAAACTGAAGGAGCTGATTGAGCAGAACAGGAAGTCATGCATTTATTTATTTTACATGTAGTAAATCTGATATATGATCTCAATTAATTTATAGATCAAACAAACTGATATGTGTTAGTCTTCATACAGCTCTGTCAAACAACATGTTGTTACTGTTGATGCTTCATTGAAATCATGTGTGCTGCAAACTGAAACTATGCTTGCAGTTACTAGATTTTCTAGTTTAAACTTCCATGAAGAGTGGGGAAAAAAACTCCTAACATTATACAAAGCATTTTTGTTTCTCACAAATGTGATGGAAAACAGATGGCAGAAGAAGAGCAAGCACCCTGGTGCATGCTCTTCTCTAGGCTCTCCTGAACTGCCTCATCGACATCAGAAAATGGATGACACAAAATATTTTGAATTTTATTGAAAACCAAGACAGAATTCAAGCTGTTTAGATCTAGTTGCACAAACTTTCGTGTCCGGTCCCTCATGTGAAATCCATTATTAGTTGTGAAAATGCAACGCAGTATCACAGTGTAAATATATATAAAAATGTATTCTGAGCTTTGTCCTCAACACTATTGTTTTGTGTACTGAGGGAAGAAATGGTAAAAATTGTGTTTTCTAGGGAAAGCGCTCGAAAGCACTCTCCGCTTGCAAGCAAAAACAAAAACAAAAGCACCGCCCTTTCCTATTTCTGGAAAAATTTAACCAGTCAAAAAATTATATGGCAACATGGCATTTATTTTTAGGAAGAGGCGGAAGTTTTAGGAGTGACAGTGGTGAGAGAGAGTTTTGATATGTCAGAGATTTGTGACGTTTAGCTTGTTTGGAGTGTATGTCAGAGCAATGAGGCGACTGCTGAATGTCACAGTTGCTGCTAAAGAGCCACCAAAGGCAGATTATAGTGTAAACACTATCTCCAGGTGGAAAACAGGAGGAGTGATACACCTGTCAGGCCTGCAGGTATCAGGCTTGTAATTATCTCCTTTATCTTACTGTAGACAGAAATATTTTTTTGCAGTGGCACAAATAATTTGTGTGGTATCTTATTTGATGCAGAACAGCTGATTGTTCTGTAAATAGTTTGGAATGTGTTGTGTGTGTTTTTTGTTTTGTTTTGTTTTGTTTTTTTTTTTTAAAACGCCTTTCCTGCATTTTTAGGTAAATATCTGCATATAACTTGTGCATAGGTTTTTAAAATTTACAATTGATTGGTGTTTCAAGTTATGAAAATGATTTGTTAATGGTTGTATTTGTTACAGTAGAAATAACTCTTTTCTACTCTGATTTTTTTTTTCTCTAATTTTATATTTTGTGTTAATTGTCTTAATACAGTATGTCAAGATGAAACAAATAACAGTAAATTCAGACATGTGAGGTTGTTCTGAAAAGAATGATACCAAACAAGGCAAAATAAACTGCCAAATTTGGCCCACGGGCCAGAGTTTAACACCTATGGCTTACAGAGTTAACGCCATGTTTGCAGGTAAAATTAAGTCTCAGGTAAGCTGCTCAACAGTGTCAAAAAGAAAAGGACTCTTAGTCTGGCTGGAGAATTTGCCCTTCTATTTTAAGTTTATTAAAATATATTAAATCAGCATAATTTAAATATTCATCTGAATATTATATCAACACTTGACTTGTTTGCAAGAACTGGAGAAAACTTATTTCTCTAGGGACTTTAATCTTGTGAAAATGTGACATAATCCGTTTAGAAAAACTGAAGAATCTGCAGGCGCAACATCTGAAACATGTAAACGTATCTAATCACTTAACATTAAAACCAGTTAACCTGGAACACTGGGGTGCTTGTTACTGACATAAAGTTGCTCTCTGCAGCCATGTTTGACCTGCTGCTTTGTAGGACTACAGTAATGGAGGATTTGGAGGCTGAACTGGGCTCTGTGACACTTTTTGTAGTGAACTGATGAAAGCTGTGTGTCAGATGGATGTTAGTCAAACACATCAGACACGACCTCTGCAGCTCTCAGTTGATGTGCACATGAATGATTTGTGTTTCCTCTGCAGGTGAAGGTAGAAAGTGTGTGTGAGCTGAATTGAGCAGCATGGATCAGTGTGAGGACAGAGAGGAGGGAGTCCCTCCCTCTAAAAGCACTCTGTGTGGGGAACATGAGAGCCAGACCGAAGCTCAGAGGTGAGATGAAACTCTTTGTCACAGCTCCTGGAATTTGTTTGTTTGCATCTTATATATCTACTGTAAAGAATGGAGAGGACCAGATTAGAGTGAGTCTCCAGGGAATGAATGTAAGTGAGTGAACTGGAAACATGACTGTTTGTGCCAAAGTCTCAAAGTGATGCTTCTTGTGTCAAAACAGGAGGCAGCACTTTGATTCCAGACTACATGCTGAATTCAAACAGAAGCATCTCCACTTTTACTCTTCTTTGTGACCATCAGAACTTCTACATCATCTTTTAAATTTGGATAATTTTAGCCACAGTCAGTAAATTATTTAGTGATGAAGAAATGTGTTCACAGAGAGAGGAAGAGGAGTGGTGTTTGTGAGGAGGAGCAGCTGTCCTGCTGTGCTTTGTGTCAGGACGTCCTGAAGGATCCAGTCTCTACCAGCTGTGGACACTGGTTCTGCAGACAGTGCATCTGCTCATACTGGGACCAGTCTGCTTCATCAGGAGACTCCTCCTGTCCCCAGTGTGGAGAAAGATCCAGAAGCAGAGCTGGACTGCAAACAGCCAGTCAGAGCAGCTGTGTACAAAGTAAGACTGAACATCTGTCTGCTGATGGACTCATTTCTGAAAACTGGACTTCTTGTGTTGTTCAGACATTGAAGAGTTTTGTTTCTGTTTTTCTTTCTTTCAGCAGATGTTGGTCTGCAGGAGGTTTTAGATGAACATAAGATCAGTCTGAGGAGGAGATGTGAACATGTGACTGAAGGAAGTGTTGAAACAGGAAGTAGAACCCTCCTCAACAGGATCTACACTGAGCTCTACATCACAGAGGGACAGAGAGAAGAGGTTCATACCCAACATGAGGTGAGGCAGCTGGAGACAGCTTCCAAGATGGACGCCCTCCATGACGCTCCAATCAGGTGCCAGGACATCTTTAAAGCCTTACCTGACCAACAGAGACCCATCAGAGTGGTTCTGACCAACGGCGTGGCTGGTGTTGGAAAAACCTTCTCAGTGCAGAAGTTCACTCTGGACTGGGCAGAGGGCTTGGAGAACCAACATGTCAGTGTGGTGGTTCTGCTTTCATTCAGGGAGCTGAACCTGATCAGAGATGAGCAGTACAGTCTTCTGGAGCTGCTCCATGTTTTCCATCCAACATTACAGAAGGTCACAGCAGAGAAGCTGGCTGTCTCTCAGCTTTTGTTCATCTTTGACGGCCTGGATGAAAGCAGACTTTCATTGGATTTCACCAACAGGAAGCTGCTGTCTGATGTCACACAGAAGTCATCAGTCAGCCAGCTGCTGACAAACCTCATCCAGGGGAATCTGCTTCCCTCGGCTCTCGTCTGGATAACTTCCCGACCTGCAGCGGCCAATCAGATCCCTCCTACATGTGTCGACAGGCTAACAGAAGTACAAGGGTTCAGTGATGCCCAGAAGGAGGAGTACTTCAGGAGGAGATTCAGTGATGAAGAGCTGTCCAGCAGAATCATCTCCCACATGAAGACATCCAGGAGCCTCCACATCATGTGTAGTATCCCAGTCTTCTGCTGGATCACTGCTACAGTTCTGGAGCACATGTTGACTACAGAGCAGAGAGGAGAGCTGCCCAAGACCCTGACTGACATGTACTCACACTTCCTGCTGGTTCAGACAAAGAGGAAGAAGAACAAGTACCATGAGGGACATGAGACGAGTCCACAGGAGCTGATGGAGGGTGACATGGAAGTTCTTCTGAAGCTGGGGAGGCTGGCGTTTGAACATCTGGAGAAAGGAAACATCATGTTCTACCAAGAAGACCTGGAGCAGTGTGGTCTGGATGTGACAGAGGCCTCGGTGTACTCAGGAGTTTGTACAGAGATCTTCAAAAGAGAGTGTGTGATCTTCCAGAAACCAGTCTACTGCTTTGTTCATCTGAGCATTCAGGAGTTTCTGGCTGCTGTCTACATGTTCCACTGTTTCACCAACAGGAAGACTGAGGTGCTGAAGAACTTCTTTGGGAAAAAATATAAAGAGTCATCGTTGGATGATTTTCTGAAGCAAGTCATGAGAAAATCCCTCCAAAGTAAAAATGGCCACCTGGACCTGTTTGTTCGCTTCCTTCATGGCCTCTGTCTGGAGTCCAACCAGAGACTCTTAGGAGGTCTCCTCAGTCAGACAGAGATCAGTCCAGGAACCATCCAGAGAGTCATCATCAACCTGAAGAAGTTGAACAATGATAAAATCTCTCCAGACAGAGGCATCAACATCTTCCACTGTCTGATGGAGATGAACGACCTCTCTTTATTTCAGGAGATCCAAGAGTTCCTGAAGTCAGAGAACAGATCAGAGAAGAAACTCTCTGAGATCCAGTGTTCAGCTCTGGCCTTCATCCTGCAGATGTCAGAGGAGGTTCTGGATGAGTTGGACGTGCAGAAGTACAAAACTTCAGAGCGGGGACGACAGAAACTGATTCCAGGTGTGAGGAACAGCAGAACGGCTCGGTGAGTCCAGATGATCATTAAGATCACAGCCCATTGTTCCTTCAGTGGGCTGGTTTCAGTCATTATGCAAATGTACTGTTTATAAGGTTTGGGGAAACCTGCAGTCAGCTGAGACTGAAGAAGTCACTTGGATGAGTGACGAAACGTTTCTCCCACAAAACGCTACGTCCAGATGAACAGATTCAATTTTTGGAGATCATTAAGATCATTAATTAGTGTATCGTCTTGATGCATTCCCAATCATCCTTGTAAGTGAATCCCAAAAATTTATTCTGTTCATTCTGTGTGTGTCGCCTACATCACAATTGGTGCTGAAACCCAGTGTTGGATGTCTGACCCGCACGATGCGTCGCCCGCTCAGCCTTTGCAGTTGTTGGCACAGATACTGGTGAAGTTGGCGTCGATGCGCCGGGACCAGGCCGCGGCCCAGTTGGACCATCTGATGAAGCTCCAGGAACATTCTGACCACCAGACCAAGGTCCTGGAGCAACTGGTCGGGGCTGCTGCATCGCCGAACTCGCCTCCTCTGTCGGTGGTGATACACAGGATGGGGGATGGTGACAACCCCAGGTCTTTTTGGCGGTGTTCCGTGCGACGGCCCAGGCATGCTGGTGGACGCGAGCGGAGTGGGCCCCGCGGCTGATCCCACTGCTATCAGGGGAGGCTCAGACAGCGGCCCTGGGCATGCCGCCTGCCTCGCGGAGCAGCTTCGACGACGTGTGCCGGGCCATGTTGGACCGGATGGGCCTCGCCCCGGAAGACCATTGCCGGCAGTTTCGTGCCTGCAGGCTGACTGGGGAGGATCGGCGGTTCGCATGTGCTCGCAAGCAGTGCGGTGGCTGGAGCCGGGACAGTCAATGGGGGAAGCCCGGCTGGTGGACAAAATCGTGCTGGAGCAGTTTATGGAGGGGCTGCCAGCGGAGACTGCGACATGGGTCTGGTGCCAAGTGGCGGTTACGCTGGCGGACGATCACCTGGCCACCAACGCAGTGGAGATGGGAGGAGCCGGCCCAGGTGCCAGCACCGCGCCGACGGGCTCCAGTGCCGGGAGAACAGACCCCGGCGTGGAGTCCTACTAACCTGTTTTCTTCCGCTTTGCTTCCCCGGGGATCGGAGACATCTGGCGCTGCCCCTGAGCCACGGAGAACAGCACAGATGCCGTGGCAGGTGTGCTTGAAGTGTGGGCAGCCGGGACACCGAAGCTGATGGAAGTGGGGCAGGTGTTCTGTGTCATAAGACTTTAAAGTCCATGATTCGTAAGTTCATTCACGAAGATGAACGCAATTGGGATCGTTGGTTAGACCCTGTGTTATTTCCAGTGTAGGAGGTGCCCCAGGCCTCCACGGGAGTTTCTCCCTTTCAACTGCTGTTTGGCAGGAAGCCGCGTGGGGTGCTCGACCTAATTAAAGGAAGCTGGGAGGATGGTCCGAGCCCCGCAAAAAACGAGATTCAGTATGTGCTGGACCTGAGAGCGAAACTCCACACTTTGGGGAGGTTATCACAGGAGAATCTGCTCCATTCTTAGCAGCGTCAGCAGCGCCTGTATAACAGAGGGGCTAGACTCAGGCAATTTTTACTGGGAGACAGAGTGCTTGAATTACTCCCTTGTTCTAACTCAAAATTACTTGCCAAATGGCAAGGTCCCTTTGTGGTGACACGGCGAGTGGGGGATGTTGACTATGAGGTCGCACAGTCGGACAGGGGAGGGGCCACGCAGATTTATCACTTCAACCTCCTGAAAGCACGGAGGGAGGCTGAGTCTGCTTCTCTGGGCTTTTTGTTGCCCGGAAGCCTTTAACTGAAGAGCTCATTTGCAGACTTTTAGGAGTTTTGTTGGCATCTGAGACTGAATCTCAGGTGGTTCCTGTAATCCGCCATCTGCCATGTTTGCTCATACTGACGTACAAGCTTTAGGCAGTCCTTGCCAAAGTGGGTTAAAACGTTTCTCCCACTGAAAACGCTACGTCCAAATGAACAGAATCCACTTTAGTTCTTCAGATATACTCAGTACTAAAAGACTCTCATTACTTTGAGTTTCTCAGAAGAGGATTGGACCCAAGGTACACTTCAAAATGCTGCAAGGCGAGCAGCAAGGCTAAAGCCCCCTTTTCAATCGTCCTGTAATGTAGCTGGTGTTTTATGAATATTTTTGCAAAGAAACAGACGGGATGGTCAAGGCCATGTTCATCCTCCTGCAGAAGCACTGCACCAGCCCCCAAAGCACTGGCATCTACCTCGAGCTTGAAGGGACGCGGCAAGTACAGGAGCACTGCAGAGGCAAACTGACATGTCTCTGACCACACGAATGGTGACATAGGACTGGCAAGACTGGTTAACGGGGCTACTACCTCAGAGAAGTTTTTGGAGAAACTGCGGTAGTAACCAGCCATGGCTAAGAAACGACGCAGCTCGCGACACGTTTGAGGAGCTGGGAAGTCTAATATTGCCTGCACTTTCACAGCAACAGGGAGGACTCGACCCTGTCCTTGCTTGCCTAGGTAGGTTACCACAGCTTTTCCAAACTCACATTTAGCCAATTTTAGTGTCAGGGAGGCATCACGCAGGCAGTCAAATATTTCACTAAGGGTTTTGAGATGTTCAGTCCAATAGGCCACTATATCATCCAGATACACTTCACAATTTCTGACTCCATGAAACACAGTGTTCATCAGTCGCTGGAAGGTGGCTGGGGCATTTCTTAACCCGAACGGCATGATGGTATACTGCAAAAAATGGTCAGGCGTAACAAAGGCACTGATTTTGGATGCATGGTTAGTTAACGGAACCTGCCAGTATCCCTTTAGGAGGTCAAGCTTGGTCACGAAGGTTGCTGATCCGACACGGTTGACCAAGTCATCCATGCGTGGGAGTGGGAAAGAGTCTGGTTTTGTAACTCCACCTCCTTTATGCGCAGCGTTAATGGCCGCTCTTCCGCAGAAGGGCCAGGTTGAGGAGGGACATTTTTCAGTGGGGCAGAAATACCACCAACAGCTCCCAGCTCAACTCCCTCTGCAGGACCTGGTTCACCAAACAATCCCCTTTCATGCAGTTTAATACACAGGAGTTCTTTAAGCTCCTTTTTCTTTGCATTCAATGGCACAGTCACATCAAAAAATTGGCAATAAGAATGAGGTCATCCTTCTTACATCTGTCCAACTTTTCTTCACTTGGGGCTAAAGTGAAATCCTCCAATTTAAATTCCATACTAACACACACCCTCCCACACAAGAAAAAACTGCCAACCAGAAAAGTAGAGCCAATCAAGAACACAGGTAACCCACCGGTGACGATGACAACGACAACAAATAAAGAACGAACGAGCCCACACTCCAAGCCAACCCAAATGAGACGGAAAAAAAAAGGAATGGACAAGCCCCTAATTATCTTACACCCCAGCCCAGGGAAAACCGGCATGCAACAAAAGGAAAATAAACATAAGGAGAAATGCCCCCACACTCCCCGCTCTCAAGGACGACGAATCAAAAAAACAGCTGCCACGGATTTCACAACAGCCAGTCAGTTTATTAAGTCCTAAAAGGTAGCGGGCGTCAGGGAGAGCATGGCCAAAACAACAAACAAAAACTCTAGAAATGAAATGCAGCTGGCTTACCTTCACAGAAAACCCCAAAAGAAAATTACAGGTGTCTTACCTGCCTCCCAAACCAAAAACAGGAGAAAAGGTTCCCAAAGAAAAATGGCTTCTCACCCCTACAGCTACTGAGTAAAAAAAAAAATACTGACAACTATTTACATCCATATACAACAAACTATTTACAACATGGCAAAAGCTTCCAGAATACAAATTCACACACAGCCACATGCACAGTTCGTTGGGAACTGTGCATGTAGGCAGGGGGCATGCCGGTTGGGAAGGGTCCTCATTTATAGCCGGCCTGTCCCAGCCCTCCACCAATGGTCAGCCTCCACCTGGAACATAGCAGCAATAACACAGGACACAAACTATGCCACTCTCTGGTGTGGCAGACAAAAAACACAGTACAAAAATATCCATAGCACTCAATTATAACACTTTGCGGTCTCCATCTTGCTCTTTCCTTTCTCTCCCTCTCTGTCTTTGTACTGTCACTCAAGTTCAATGGAAACAGTTACATTTGCAAACCAATCAAAGACAAACTGATCCATGTCAGTTTATAACAATATTCAAAGTGAATACAGACTGCTGCTGGACACAGACAGGTAACATCATCTTGACTTGCTGTCACCTGGATCTGGAGTCATAAACACTGAAGCCCAGAACAGGAATACAAATCATTTTCTGCCAACTAGTGATATACCAGAAGATAATGGCTCAGAAAGCTAAAATGAGCCAGTCATTTCTTTGTTTAGTTTCTCTGAAATCAGATCTGATATCAGCAGCTCTGAGTTCATTCATCATTATTTTCCGGTGATGAGATTTCTGCTCCGTTTGGTAAAAGTCAGCAGATTTTTCCAGTGTGTGGACGTGAACAGTCGTACCTGACAGCAGGTAGCAAACAGAGATCATCTTTCCCAGCCGGAACTCTTCACTGAGCTGAACTCATTCAAGAGTTCTGGAGTCAGATTAAAAACAAGAAACAGTCCAAATGTGTGTCTTCACTCTGACTCTCGATCAGATCTCAGTGACAGACTGTGGACATTATGGCAGCCTAAATGTGACGCCATCTTCCTCCTTCATCTGCAGATTAAAGCCAAACAAAGATTCTCATTAAAAGTCTGGAGGTCTGAGAGAGACTGAATCATTGTGCCATGTCAAACAGAGTAAGAGGAGCTGAAGCACAGATGTGCAGAGCAGATGTTCATCAGATTATGATGTCACTCTTTTATGTCTTCATATACACTCACTCTGTGTTTATAATGCGGATTTTCTGCTTTTATAATAACACATTTTATATTTTCTATAACCACAGACTGACTCTGTGTGGACTCTCAGAGACTCACTGTGAAGTTGTGGCCTCAGCTCTGAAGTCTAACCCCTCCTATCTGACAGAGCTGGACATGAGTTGGAACAAACTGCAGGATTCATCAGTACAGCTTCTGTGTGCTGGACTGGAGAGTCCAAACTGTCAACTGGAGACTCTGCGGTGAGTTCACTGACTGCAGCTTTTGTTGTTTTTCAATATTTCAGGTCTTTGATTGATGTTTAAAACTTTCTTTAGTTCCTAAATGTTCAGGATGTGTCTGAAGACAAATGTGAAGAAGTTTGAGTGCTTTCAGAAATGTTGTCTTTTAAAACAACTGAACGGAAGTTTTTCCTTTTGGCTCTAAAAACAAGTGACAGACTTGAGCAGGGTTCATTTAAAGGCTGACAGAAGTGGAGTGGTGATGGGGAGATGTTTGACAGGACAGTTTTTCAGCCTCCATTGTTAGGATGCCTGGGTCGTTGACCCAGAGGTCTTTGAGTTTATTATATGATTTATCATTTCTGGGTTTCTTTGAGTTCTGTCTTTTGGTTCATGTCTCGGTGTGATCCTTAGTTGCTGTCTCCCCTGTCTGCTGTATCCCCACGTCCAGTCAGTGTCTGTGTCTGCCCTGGTCCCATGTCTCTGTTCCCTCTGGTGTAGTGCCTGCATGTGAGTCTGTGTCTTTTGTTCGGTCTGTGTTATGTGCTTCCTGTTTTACTTTGAAGGTCTCTGTCTTATCTCAGTGTGTTCAGTATACGCTTCCTTGTCTCGTCAGTTCTGATATGTCCCAGCTGTGTTTCCCTCCTGTTACTCATTCCCTGATTGCTCCCTCTGTGTATTTAAGCCCTGTGTTTCTCTGTGTCTGTGTCGCGATCTACCCTCATTTATGCTGTGTGTTCCGTCTGCCTGCTCATGTAAGTTTATTTGGATTTTTGTTTGTTACGTTTTGCAATCCAGCAATAAAAGCTGAGTTTTGAAATACGCTTTGCCTCCGAGCGTCTGCACTTTGGGTCCTCCTTACCACCCCTCCTGCCTGCACACAGCCCTAACCTGACATCCATAGGTTCATGTTGTGCTCCATCAGTCAGTGAAGATGCAGTCAGTACTGATGAGGCTGTAGAGTGTGTGAGGGATGTAGCAGATAACAACAGGCTGCAGAGACTTTGAGCTTGTGTGGAAACAGAGAGGGAGAAAAGAAATACATGAATGCCAAAGCTAATAAAGATGAAGTTAGGAGCTGTGATGATGTTCATGGTATCAGAAGCTGATATGACTGTTACAGACACAACCCACACAGCTGCGATGGTGAGGTGTGTGTTAAAGCAGAGGAACACAGAGCAGCTTAACACAGGCCCAAACATGACAACAAAGCAGGATTCAGGCTCTGTGAGATGATTTCTAACAGAAGCTGGAGAAGAGTAAAAGTAAGTAATTATTATTTATTTATTATTAATTATTTATTTAGCACCATCAAGACAGGAAGCTATTACAAAGTATTTCACATGGGAATATAAAAGCATATAGAAAGCAAAAAACTATAACAATATAAAGGAATTATAAAAGCGCATCAAGCAAAACAACATCTTACTCACAGACATTACCCAAATGCCTCTCTAAACAGATGTGTTTTAAGCTGTTTTTTAAAAGAAGTCACAGGGTCAATGGTGCTTAGCAGGGGCGTTAAACTGTTCCACAGTATTGGAGCTAGGTATTGAAAAGCACAATCCCCCCTTTGTTTTCAAACAGGTCCATGGAATATTTAGAAGACCACTATTCTAAATATTCATGGATCTGTTTTGAGTGTAAGGCGAAGAAGCTCAATGATATAAGTGGGGGCCTCATCTCTTAAAGATATAAACATAAAAGTGAGAATTTTAAAGTGCAAGGATTCTAACATTGGAGTGATATGGGAGAATTTATAACTGTGGGATAAAAGCCTTGCTGCAGCATTTTGGACCACTTGAAGGTGATTTAAGGAAGCCTTAGACAGACAGGAAAATAGTACGTTACAATAGTTTAACTGGCAGGAGATGAAGGCATGGACAAGCAACTCCATTTCACCTTTGGAGACAAAAGTCCTAATTTTAGCAAAATTTCTTAAATGAAAAAATCTGGAGTGGGTCACAGATTTGATATGAGCATCAAAAGACAGAGATTGATCAAAAATCATCCCACAATTCCGAGGAGTAGCTTTTATCAAGCATGAGAAAAGGACCCAGACGTTGAGTAATTGAGGGCTTGATATTCTCTGGAGCAAGAGTTAAACACTCAGTCTAGTCTGCATTCAATGGAAAAAATTGTTTGTCATCCAACCATTAATTTCCTTAAGACAGTCCATTAGAGTGGATAATTTGTCTTATTCCCAAGGTTTAAATAAGATGTTTAATTGGATATCGTCTGCATACAGATGGTAGAAATAATTTTGAAACTGCTTATGATATGGTCTAAATGCAGAATATATAATGAAAATAACAAGGGGCTTAAAACTGATCCTTGTGGGACTACACATGAAAATTTAGCTACATCTGACTGGAAGTTTCTCACTGAAACTAAGTGTTCTATCTGCCAGAAATGAAGTGAACCATTTTAGGACAAATCCAGATATCCCTGCTATATGATTTAAGCAGTGAATTGTTGAGGCTAACTTCTTCTTGACCTCACCGATCCTTTTGATATCGCAGCCGGAGAAGAAGATCAGATGAGGCTGAAGTATTTTTCATCAAAGCTTTCTTACCAATGTGCATCACACTACATGCAGCCACAGCAAACACCAAGTGGGTCTGAGGAGCTTTACTCATATACACACCCATTGTCAGGGTCCTGGGTCGCTGACCCAGCGTTTTGAGTTTATTGTTATTGTTTTCTAGTTTCTTCTGATTTTGCATTAGTTCTTAGGGTTTAGTTCTTGTGTTTAGTGTTTTATTATTATTCATAGTGTGTGTTTGCCTCTGCTCATCGTCGGTTCATCTGTGTTATTTGGTATTCTCCGCGTCTCTCTGCTCATCATTCTGCTCTGAATGTAGAGATTAAAAGGATATTTTGCTGCTATTTCTGCTGCTATTTTTTTATAATCAGTATTATCATTCCATTAATTATTAATATTGATATTGCATTTAGATGTTTAAACATATTGGCACCCAAGTAAGCTTTTATTACAGGTCCAAGAAGAACCACTTTAAACTGTTGAGTTGAATCTATAATCTTAAAATGTTTATAGGCAGATTACATTGCATTATTCGAGAAGGCTCACCTCTGAAGATAATCTGAGCCTAAAAGTTTTCACAGGAAACTGCAGGTTTGCACAGTGTGCAGGGCAGGAAGTGAAACCGAAAGCAGAGTCTGAGTGCAAGTACTTTGAGTAGGTTATGAATCTGTAGTATCTTTTATGTATCTATATCTTTGGATTAAGCTTTTAGTAGAGGTTAAAACATTTACTCAACATATTACATATATAGTTCCAGTTAGGTTATTACATGTAAGGATGAGCCTCTGTTCTGGTGAAAGGTCAGAAGTGCAACGGGTGAGATGAGAGAGCATTTAAGGACGAGACACACATACACACACATAGTTTCAGTTGTGTACGTGCTGGCCTTCTGTCTGGTGGAAAGGTTACAAGGTTTAGCTGATGAAGTGAAGGGTGAAATAAAGGGCAGCAGAAGCTGACACATACATACACACACATCGTAGATAGACTCAGTGATATAGGTAACAGTTAATCATGTTTTGCTTGCAACTGCAAAGTTGTGCCTGCCTATGTGAAAGTTTGTGCAGAACGTGTGCCTGATGTTCCAGACAGATAAGCGAGCGTCCGGGGACAACAGGAAGACACCTGGCTTCGACGCGAAGACAATGTTATTTTTAAACTATGTAAAAGTTAACTGAATGTTTGTGGTTTTGGATTGACGTATGCTGTACTGGATCTCCCTGGCAACAGAAGGGGGGCTGTACTATTTCACCCCTATAAAGTCTTTGTTCTGACTATTGTAAGACAGTTCAATACTGAATCTGCACAGTATTGGCTCCACGCTGCGTGTATTCATTAAAATCTTCGTCTAATTGCACCCGGCAGGATCAGTGGTCATTATTTTTGGTCTTCCTCCTCAATTTCTGAACCCTAACAATTCCCTGCTCTTCATTTCCCGTGTGACCTCCATATGTTTTCCCCTGCATGTAATTCTGTGAGTTATGGTTTCGGGTTTTGTTTGTTATTAGTTTCCTCAGTTTAGGTTTGTTTAGTTCTGCCCTCGCTTTTGTTATTTTCGCCTTCTGCAATAAAGCTCCCACACATCACAGCAAGTGCCTGCATTTTGGGTCCTTCTTCACATCAAAACACGACTGCTGCCCCAGCCGTGACACGTATATGGAGAGGGGAGGGGTGGGGGGTTCAATCTGGGGGAACTGTCCTTCCCAGGATCATAACTGTGGCTTCCTGTTTATCTTACCAAGGGAGCTTTTACTCTTCATTTTATGATAGGCAGCCACACCCCCACTCTCCATAAATTCCTCACTCCACACAGTAACTCACCAGGCCACTGATCTTATCTATCTATCTTATTTATCTATCTTATCTGATCTAAAAAATCTTAAAAAGTCACTACAACCCTTATCTGAGAAGACTGGTGTACATGGTGTTGGGGGAGACGATGTTATTCACTGTATTGAAGAGAACCTTAGGATTTCTTGTTCCTGCTGCAAGTAGTTTAGAGAAATAAGTGGCTCTTGAGTCTTTTGCCATGTCATTAAAGGTAGATAATAGTTCTTTTAAGTGGAGTTTATGAAGCTCATGTTTTGTGGCTTTCCACAGGTGCTCAGTATGACAGCAAATTTCCCTAAAGCTGCGGATAGCTTCTGTGAACCAGGGCGGGGATTTAACAGTGCTGCCTTTCCTGATTTTAAGAGGAGCCACTTTATGCAGAATTTTTAGACATTACGAATTGAAGGAGGCCACATGCCATTCCATATCATAAGTTTCAGATTATAATCAAACAATTTCACAGATTCTTCCACCACAGAATCAGTAATTAATAGTGAATGGTTCACAAGAACAGAGGGCCAGTGTTGGGGAGTAATGGAATACATGCACTGGCGTTACATATTTAAAATACAAAATATGAGTATTCCGTTACAATTGCTGTTTAAAAAGGTGGTGTTAAGAATACAGTTACTTTGTTGAAATAAATGGATTACACTGCGGTCTTTTCCTGTTTCATATGTTAGGCTATACCCTCTCAATTTTTGTTAATTCCACGCCGGTGAAAACCCAAACAAAACACGCATTAAGAGGGTCTAATATCTGTGTCTCAATCTGGCGGCCCATGTCACCTCTACTTGCAGAGCACATAAATGACATGAAGAAATATTTTTAAAAATTATTATTAAAAAAATAATTTAATATGAAGGCAATAGGCAGAGTGTTACAAGCATAGCCCTAAAGAACGTAGCCTCATGGGCAGTGTATTCTGTGCTGCAGGGAGAATTCACTGCCATACCCGTTATGTGCCTGTGAGTGTGAAGGAGGGAGAAAAAGGAGTCAAAACGTACGAGTTGTCACCGAGCAGAAATGGGAGCTGGAAGCATGTAAATAATAATAAATAATAACCATTGCAGTCAAAAAGAGTGCCTGACGAGCCCAGTTGTAAGCTATTAAGACTCGACTGGACACTGTGTTCGTGTTTTCCTCCAAAACAATAAGTTCCGTTGCAGCAGCCTTTCAACGCTTCTCTCTGTCTCTCGCTAGCAAAGTTGACCCAGTCAACAGAGTAAAGCTATTTTTCGGCTACGATGCTGGCACAGAACCCGACGTATTAGCCAGAGGTCCCTTTACTACGGTTTGGAGCCGCAGACATGTTTTATATACGCTGAGAATAGTTTTCTATATGAGATTGCTGCAAAAAGTGCAGCCTTACCTAATGTCCACCTACTGTTACTCATTTATATTAAGATTTAAAAATCTAGTTGGTATTGGTATGGTGAGTAACCTTCAGTAATAGTAATAAATCACACAGAAATAGTACATTCATGTAGTTGTAAAACACTTGATAATATATTAAGTAATCCAAATTATTCAGAAGTTGTTACTCTCATTGAGTAACGTAATGGAATACTTTACAAAATACATTTTGTGGCATGTAATCTGTAATCTGTAGTGGAATACATTTAAAAGTAATCTTCCTTGATCTCTGGATTCGATCTTCAATGTGGATTGGACTCACTGGATTATGAGTTGTTTTACTTGTTTACCATTTGCTTTTTCCTTCTCTGTTGTTCTTAATAAGAGCTGGCTGTATATGCTGTTCAGTGTTGGGGAGTAACGGAATAAATGTACCGCCATTATGTATTTAAAATACAAAATATGAGTAACTGTATTCCGTTACAGTTACCATTTGAAAGGGTGGTATTTAGAGTTACTTTGTTGAAATAAAGTGATTAAACGGTGTTATTTTCCTGTTTCATATTGTCACGGGTCAGGACTGTTTGGGTTTTGTTTGACAGCTATGTTCTGTTGTTCCAGGCGGTAACATTACAGTTGCCATGGTTACAGGGTGACAAACGCTCTCTCTGCAGCTGTGTGTTTCCTGGGTGAGAGAGCGCCTTTTTGTAGTTGTTGTTGTGCTAAGCTAATAGGCAGAATGCTAAAGGCATACCCCTAAAGAATGTAGCCTCATGGGCAATGTAGTTGTTTGGCGCAGACGAGGTGCCCATGGCAGTACCTGCTGCTTGTTGAGAGTAAGAGCGATATGTGCTTTCATGTCAAAAAGTCATCATAAATAAGTCTCCAAAAACACCAGAAAAAGTCGCCGGATTTATCTCTAGTCACTTTTTAGAAAGAATGTCCCTAAGGGGTTCTGAAAACTCGCTAAATATAGCAACAAAGTCACTAAGTTGGCAACAATGTGTCCGACACCTGTTGCATTATAGGGAAACAAGGAATTCCAGGCCAGCCAATCAGAGCAGAGTTTGACAGAAAAGCCTTCAGTGAAGGTCTGACATTTACTGCAGACTGGAGTCTGAACCAGGATCTGCCAGTTCCATGTAATCTGCTGACATCTCCTGGACAGACAACATCTCAGCGGTCGTCAATAAGGCCCAACAGCGGCTGCACTTCCTGAGAGTCCTCAGGAAGTACAAGCTGAACTCCAACCTGCTGCTGACCTTCTACCGCTCGTCCATTGAGAGCCTGTTAACCTACTGCATCACGGTATGGTATGGCAGCTGCACCAAGGCGGATAGAATGAGGCTTCAGAGTGTGGTCAAGACAGCGCAAAAGATCATCGGCTGCTATTAACCTCGATTCTTTTGTCCCCATGATAGAACGGAGAAAACTGTCTCATAGTGATCAAAACATTTGTATTTCTGTTTATTCAATCATTTTACGGAAGAGAGAGACCCCTGCACAGCCCAAACTCCAGTTGCAGGATCTCTAACATTACAAGCTCAACATGTGTCTTATATGGTGTTATTTCTGTACTTCAGATGTCGCACACGTGACACACGACACACACACAGTTTCATTACAAACAAACTCCTTCTACTCAGTTCCTCTTTTCTGTGTCTTATGTATTAACATGCCTGTGCACTAAAACTTCCTGTGCAGCTTGCAATAACTTTCCCTTTGGTCTGTTGCCAGGGCAACCTGTCTAAACTTAGTCTCACTCTGTCTGTTCCCCATATTCTGCAAAAACATGCAGTTTCTGGTCAGCCTGTGACCTAGTCAAGTCTGGGCCTCTCATAAAACAATCTAATGAGCAGATACGCATTAAAAAATATCTCTCTATTTCTTAACACTGCCCTCTCCCCTCCCTGATGGACATTTATTCCTCCCGCTGCATCAGCAGAGCAGCAAACATTATCAAGGACAGCTCCCACCCTGGTTTCAACATCTTCAGGCTGCGTCCCTCAGGGAAGCGCTACAGGTGCATCAGCACAAAAACCCACAGACTCAAAAACAGTTTCTTCCCCAAAGCCATAACCACTCTGAACTCACACATGCACCGATAACACAGCCCCCCCCCCCCCCCCCCCCCACACACACACACACACACACACACACTTCCTCTATGGACCACCACTGTGCAATACCATGAAATATCATGAAAACTCATCATTACCCAGGGTACCTCTGTGATTATTCTCATCCCACACTGGATTAATGTGTTGCTGGTCCATGTGCAGCTGGCTGTGAGACGAGCACTCAGGGACCATCTACAAAGTGTAACTCTGAGAGAGACCAGTGTTGTTAGTCCAGGTCAGAAGATGACTTGTTGGAATGAAAACGAGCTTGTAGTTCATCTGCTTTATTATTGTGACTGGAAAAAGACTTCAAATATGTCAATTTCTTTCCAACTTCACCTTTAAAAGTGAAGCCATGCTGTTCCTTGAATGACAAACAGGACTTTTTAAAGTCTTCTTCATGATTTTTCATGTTTTTATGCTAAATGTGCAACTTTGATTTGAAAAATTCAGAGTTTTCTCATGTTGTGTTTCTTTGAAGCTGCTTCCTTTTGGCTTCCATTTTTTAAAATTCTACATTCTGAACCTTCTTCAGCTCTGAACAGATTATGAAACACTGATTGATTTCAAGCACACACTTGTCTAATAAACTTAAATCTTTCACTCTTTTTACAGATTGAGGCGCTGTGGTTTGTCAGAGATGAGCTGTGATTATCTGGCAGCAGCACTGAAGTCCAACCCCTCCCTTCTGAGAGAGCTGGACCTGAGTGACAACAACAAGCTGCAGGATTCAGGAGTGAAGCATCTGTGTGGTTTCCTGGAGGGCCCAGGATGTGGACTTGAAACTCTGAGGTCAGTCACCATGTTTTAGTTGTGCTGAGATGAATATGATGTGAAACTTGTGCTGACACTAAACTGCAAACATAAGGCTGATATTATACTGATCCACACTGAGGATCTTCATGCTAAAGTCTGTTTTCTTCTTCTCTGGTTTAGTCCATTGACTGTAGCAGAACAATATTCACATTTCAAACAGTGATACTCAACGTATGGCCCACGGCCCACATGTGGCCTGCCGACCTTTCCTAATTCAGAGAGAGGGGACCCTGATTAACTGTGTAGTGTTCTTCCTCACAGTTCTAAGTATCAGAAGCAACAATGAATAATCCACAGCTGACTCTCTTTAGCAAGTCAAAGGTCACGGCACACAGAAACAGTTTGGAGCAGGAATTATTGCACATTTACAAACTGACAATGTTGCACGGCATGCTGGGTAATGCTAGCTGGTCAGGAATGGGTGTCTTAACGGCTGTGAGAGGCACCATGTGTCACGATCCTGGTTGTGTATTTAAGTCCTTAGTCTTCTTGTGTTCAGTGTCGTGTCTTCCCTCATAGCTGTGTGTGATTCTCCCTGTGTCTCCTTGTGCATTATTTTTTCCCAGTTTAGTTTTGTATTGTTATTTGTATCACCTCCTTACCAGCAATAAAGTTGAGTGTGGGCGTGGCTCAGGCAGCTCTGCCCACACAGTGACAGTGAAACACATGAAGAGTAATAAATAAAGACTTTAACAGCAGACAGGATTTTATAAGCTGATGTACAAACATGTAGAACGATGGTGGCAGCTACAGAAACAGGTCCATAATGACTGAAGCATGTATAGCCATGAGACCAGTTTTCCTGTGTGTCACTTGTGTACATTCATTTGAAGAGGGAAAAAACTTCCACGGGACTCCAATGTAAAAAGATACAAGGTAAATTTAATTCCAGAGCTTGAAAATCTTCTTACAGGAGTAATCAGGTTTAACTTATCCTCAACAAACTTACTACGATAGGAAAACTGTGTGACACTGTTCTCCTCTGCTGCAGTGTCTTCCCTACGCTATACTAACCCTTTTCTCTCTCTCCTCCCTCCCACAGTGCATTAACTCACCAACATCATCACAGCTGACCAATCAGCTTCTGTCACATCATGTAACCTTCTGTTGGTGACCCTCACATCCTGGGTCTTTTGAACTCAGGATGAATAGGGTTGGGCTAGGTTTCACAATGAGTTAACCTGAAACCTTGGCTGATTGTGGCCCACACCCACTTTCGCACCTTGCTTCATGTGATTTGGTTGAGCATTAATAGAGCATCAATTGTGCTGAACACTGCTGTCGCTCTCTTCCCTGTTCCTGCCCACTTTCCAGCTTTGGAGCGTGCACAGCATCGTCCACACTGAGCCTTGTTGTGAGTGTGTGGACGCAGAACATTGCTAGTACAATAACCAGCTGTGCATGTGCCCGAAGCAGCAGCTTCAAGCTCACCTCAAAGAAGTCTAACAGGAAGGACTACTCAGCCATCAGGCGTCCAGCTGTCTGTGACCATGTCCACAGCATAGTGTTACCCGAGGCTTAATGCTAACATGCACACATGAAGCTAATACCACCATGAGCAGCTGCTCAGTGGATTTGGAGGATAATTGTCTCCAGCTTCTCACAGGCAGTATGCAGAACGTGGATCTCCACAAAGACTGTGGAGAGCTTGTCCCAGACTCTAAAATCCACACTTGTCTGCACAAATCTTCTCACACGTTCCCGTCACAAGTGTCTTCTAAGTGAAGCTACCAGGTTCAGGTCCAGCTTGTTTATCTGGAGCTGCAGTAGTTGAGTGATCCATCCTCACGTGCACATTTTCCAAAGCAACATAGACTTCAGATATGCAAACACAGCATCATAACACACAACCAAGAGATCCAAAGAATTCTCACTGCATTTCTGTGGCTGATGCTGTTTGAAACCTTGCTGTTCTGCACTTTAGGACCAGAAGAGGAAACTGAAACTCTGTGCAGAGGGTTCAATGGAAGCAGCCAAATGCTGTAATTGTTCTACTGTGCTGAGCCACAGCTGAACCAGCATCCCTGTACGGCAGCATTGTGTAGCTTTACTGTATAGCCTTCTCCACAGTCCAAATGTTGGTCTCCTAAAATGGCAGTTTTTGTTGTTTGTTTCTGTTTGTTTGTTTGTTTTAAACTCTGATGTGTCTTGTTTAGTTTCGATTTTACTCAGCGAAGCTAACAATTTTTCATGTTTTTTATGATAAATGTGCAACCTTCCTGTTTGCTTCAGCTGTTTGGAATTTCCATTTTCTAAACTTCTACATTCTGAAAGATGATGAAACACTGAATTATTTCAAGCACACACTTAGTCTAATGAACTTATATTTTTCATTCTTTATACAGATTGAAGAACTGTGGTTTGTCAAAGTTCAGCTGTGATTTTCTGGCAGCAGCACTGAAATCTAACCCCTCCCATCTGAGAGAGCTGGACCTGAGTCTGAATAAACTGGAGTATCCAGATGTGAAGCGGCTGTTTGCTCTTAAGGAAAGTCCAGATTGCACACTGGAGACTCTGAGGTCAGTAGAGTGTTGGAGTGAGTGGGTGGTGCTGTCAGCAGTAGTGTACTAAACACAGAAAGTATGAAACAAAGATCCAGTGTTTCCTGTAAAGCTGCAGCTTCTCAGTGAGCTGTGAGAGGAGAATGGTGACAGGCTTCAGGATTAGACACAAACGCTTCCTGTTTCTGCCTTTTTGTGGCCTTTATGGTCACCATAGTAAGAGCTCACACGTTCTGATCAAACACTGTCAACAGCCAATCAGCTCTCTGGACAAAGCAGCACTCAAACCAATGACCGCATTTATTTCCATGTTTAAAGCAGTAAAGAACACATTCTGTAGGTGAGGATCAATTTAGTGAGAGCAGATGTTTGGATGGAATTCTTCCAGTTAACAGCTGAAACCATTACATCTGGATTTTTAGGGTTCCTGAAGAGCTCAGAGTGAACAGACGAAGGTTATTCTAATGAATGAAAGTCCAAAGTAAAACTAGGAGTGAAAAACATTTTCATGAACTTCAATAAAAATCCAAAATAAAGATTAGAAAAAGTGAAACAACAAGGAGTACTAGTGCAGTCCCAGCATCGAAGTCCCTGCTGCTCTTTATACTGGATGTGCTGCATCACTGACTGACAGCTGATGAAGAGTCTCTGGAAATACTCATTTAGGAGACTTCCAGCTCGGCAAGGTACAAGATGGCAGCATAAGAGAATGTGCTCCCGATGCATGACCTAAAAACAGCCCACAGTGACCTGATTTTGTAAAGATACTTAGGAAAATAAGATATTTGAGTAAGGGATTCAAGATGCCAAGATGCAGAAATAGATAGAAATCTATGCGGTACGAGCTGCACAAGGGAGACGGAAACTAAAAGACCTCACCTGCTAGCAGCATTCTAGAGGACATTGAAACACTAACAAATGCAAGAGAACAAGCTAAGACTGTGAGCTTGGACCTTAATCTTTGAGAACTAAGACAATTCAGAAGAGATACACAACTGATAGGAAAGGAAATAACAACACAAACAAGAGAGAGGGAGAGGCAAAAGAGAGAATTGTGGATATTGAAACTTCAGTTCAAGCTAAAAGGAAGTAGTAACGGAGATTTTTAAACTGCATTTCAATATGGTTGCCAAGTTAACAGATCTGGAGGGATGGTCCAGAAGAAAAAATGTCAGAATATATAGTGTCAAAGACGGATCGGAAGATAATTCTCCATCTTTGGCCATTTTTGTGGAAAGTTTATTATGACAGAATCTGGAGTTGCCAAACTCAGTTAAGCTACGAATTGAAAGATGTCGAAGGCACCAACAGGTCTGGTGCCATGGTCCATCATCGCCAAAATGTCCTGCTAGAGAATGGAAGAAGGAGTATTGAAATTGACCTGGCAAAAGCTGTCATGAACTCGCTGTGTGGAGGCAGATGAGGACCCAACCGCAAAACTCACGGAGACAGGAACTGAACTCAAAATCACTGCTTTATTGCAGGCCTTACAACGAAACAGAACTAAACTGGGAATGCTAACAGAAGACCGAGGGAACACAGAGAGACACACAGGTTTGGGGAGGAGACATTGACGAAGCGACACTGAACTGAGAGAGACATGCACATAAATACACAGAGGATTAACGAGGGAAGTGGGGACACACGGGGAACACAGCTGACACAGATAATCGTAACAAGACATGGCAGGAGAAACGCGACACTGACGTGAGACTGTCAAAGTAAAACAGGAAGTACAGAGGTGCAGACAGGAGGAGAGAGAGACAGGAGAGCACGGGGAAAGCACAGGCATAGCGGGCTGGGGAGACATGGAATGAAACACAAGGAGGGGAAATGAGGGCTCACAGATACACAGAGGAGCACACAGGGGGTAACCAAAATAAGGGACATCTTAACAGGGCAACCTAGAAACCAAGGCGTAAATAAAGAACAAAACCCAAAACACGAAAACTAAGAATGCTGGGCCAACATGGCCCAGGATCATGACAAAAGCGTGGAGAAAACCTTGGAAAGTTGATCGATTCTGATCATCATTATGCACCTAAGGTCTCGAATCAGCAAAGGGAATATGTTGAGGTGAAATCCATTTCCAAAAACAAAAATATCTGACTTCATATTCCATTTGCTTTTTTTTTTTTTTTTTTTTTTTTTTTTTTTGTAACCTGTCCCGTTTGGCTCTTTTGCCATCAGAATTATTGTCTAAAGGCGAAGAAAGATGCCCAACGGATTTACTTGACCAAATGGACCATCCCAGCCTTGCCGTAATGGTCCATCTGATTCACCTTTTATTGTTTATTTTATTTTCACTTGCTGAATATGGGACAGACTTGACTGGTGGAAAGAAAGGGGAGAAAGAAAGAGGGAAAGAAAAAAAAAACCTGAGAAGAGGGACGGGGAAAAAGGGCAAAAAACAAAAACCAACAGAATAAGCAGACAAAAATACATATATCGATCACCTGGATCACCTGTTGAGAAAGAGAAAAAGAAAGCAAGCAGAAGAAAACAAGAGTAATAAACAAGATCACAATGATATATGGGAATATGACAGTAAATACTAAATATTAAACATTATTGTGCAGCACGTGAGATCGACAGCGCACAGTGTGCTTTGAGGTAGGAGCCAAAAAGGGTGTAGTTTGTGTGTGTGATCACCCGTGTGTACACCTGTGAGCATGAACGCGCTTGTTTTTTTTAAAAGGTTCCTTCATGTAATGATCTGCTAGAGGTTGTGGGGGGCCACTGCCCCGACCTCCAGGGCATGAAGCAGGTATGGAGGAGATCAAAACTCCAGACATCCAGAGGCCCTTTGCTACAAAGATGAGTCTGGAGGGAACTGCGCTGTACGGCTTGGTGGAGGAGGCAATGTCAAACGCCACTATGAGACAAAGCACAAAGCCTTTGAACAATCATACCCACCCAAGTCTGAACTCAGGTCCCAGAAAATTAGCAGTCTCAGAGCCCAATATGATCAATCTACAAGGATCTTAACCAGTTCTTTCACCGCCCAACAACGTGCTCATGAATGTTCCCTAAGAGGTGCTTGGATTTTAGGTCAACACAAAAAGCCCTTTACAGATGCAAGTGTTGTCAAAGAGTGCATGAGTGCAGTAGCAGAAACATTACTTGAGGGTAAACAAAAAGACTATCTTTGTGACAAAATAAAGCAAATACATATGTCAGCATCAACAGCCACAAAGAGAAGTGAAATATTAGCTCAGGATGTGCTGTCCCAGCTGGAAGAAGCTATACATAAGACACCATGTGTAGCCTTGGCTCTAGATGAGTCCACTGATGTGTCTGACAATGCTCAGCTGTTAGTTTGTTAGATTCTTCAACAACGATAAGAAAGAGTTCTGTGAAGACCTGCTAGGTGTAACTTCCCTTCAGAGCACTACAAAAGGAGAGGATATTTACCTGGCCATTAAGGAAATGTTAACAAAGCGAGGAATAGAGCCAAACCAAGTGGTTTCAATAACCACAGATGGAGCCCCTGCTATGATGGGGAGAGAGAAAGGAGCTGTAGCAAGAATGAAAGAGGACAATCCTGAGCTAATCTCTTACCATTGCATTATTCATCAGTCTCTTATGCTCCACCCTGTCAGATGAGTATGCTGAGGTGAAAACGATGATGAAAATGATAAATTTTCTCAGGGCATCTTCTTGTCAGCATCGCATGCTCAGGGAATTTCTCAGAGAAGTTGATGCAAATGCTGATGATCTTCTGCTTCACAGCAATGTGACATGGCTCAGCAAAGGCAGGGCATTGGAGCGATTTTGTACCATCAGAAGTGAAGTAGCAGCTTTCTTGGAAGAGCTGGAAAGTCAGAAAGCAACAAACTTTTCTCTATTTTTAAATGATGGGAAAAACATGGATATTGTGGCCTTTTTGGTTGATATCACTTCACACCTGAATGAACTGAATTTGAAGCTGCAGGGCAAGGACAATTCAATTTGTGAACTGATGACAGCTGTCCGCTCCTTTCGGAGGAAACTTGAAGTGTTCAAAGAAGACCTGCAAGGAGACTATGCACACTTCCCAACAGTGAAGGAACAGGAGTTTGGAAGAACTGAACCTGCCACTTTCTGGCTCCAAACGGTCTCTGAGACAGCTTTCCCAAATCTGAGGAAAGTAGCCCTGTACAACTTGACCATGTTTGGCTCCACATACAGCTGTGAGGCAGCTTTCTCCACAATGAACATAATAAAAACTAAGCATCATTCCAGGCTCACCAATGAGCACCTACACATGTGTATGAGAATGGCCCTGACACCATTCCAGCCCAGATTTAAAATCCTAGTAGAGCAAACTAAAGCTCAATTTTCTCACTGAACAACAGAGAGTGGGGAAGTGGAATATATTGGGGAAAGAAAGAGAAACTGTAAAATTGTTAAGCGTTTTGATGTTATCTGTTGAAAATGTATTGAGACTGTTAAGTCGATTTGTAAAAGGTAAAAGAAAAGGGAAACTCAAGCTGCTGCTATTTTCTTTCTGAAATTAAGCACTTTGTTTTAAGATGCACATTTTTGCCATTTTATTTATTTTCTGTTATTCATTTTAAACAGCAGCCAGCCTAATGTAGGCCTACTGTGTGTTTCAGTGTTAACAATAAATTTTGTTGAAATGTTTTTAACTTGTATTTTCATTGATTTGACACACTATTGTTCATACGTTCAGATATTGATTTTTTTTTTTTTTTTTAAAAAGGCTGCTTCTCTATCAAAATCACATCACAAGTTTTGATGTCCCGGACCTCTGCTTGAGAAGATTTTTTCCAACTGGACCTCCTCAAATTTTATTATATTAAACTTTATTTTTTAAGTTTAATACCCCTACCCCTAATATACCTATGCTATTCATAGAATGGACACTGGCTGGCTGGCAAAGGAAGGCCCTGTCCCACCAAAGTTGAGAGGACCCCCCCACCCCCCAAAATAAGCTAAAAAAATAAGTAAAAAGCATAAAATAAAAACAACAAGGAATTAATTGGAGGAAATTATGAAAACAAGAAATGAAATCAATGATTTGACAACACTCAAAATAAAAACAAAAAATAATTGCTTTTTTTCTTAAACAAAGGTATTATAAAGGAGGATCTAAAGCAATGAAAGTTTTAGCCTGGAAAATAGCACAGAATACAATACACAAAATTAAAGATCCAGTAAGAAAAATCATCAAAAAAAAAATAATTACATGAAATACAGGGACCCTTTCAAAATAATGTCATGATTCACTGTGTGCAGGCAGGAGATGAGGACCCAAACGCAGATTTCACAGAGGCAACGGGTAAACTCCAAAACACTGCTTTATTGCAGGCTCAGAAGTAATACAAAACATTATCAAAACTAAACTGGGAAAATGCTAAGTATACAGGGTGACACTGGGAAACACACAGCAGGAGGGAGGACGCGACAGTGACACAGAGAAAGACAGGGCTTAAATACACTGGGGAAAAAAGAGGGGAATGAGACACAGAAGGAGAGCACAGCTGGGAGAAATCAGACATGACATGACCAAAGGGAAGCAAAACCCAATACATTCACCATGACACAGACCTTCTAAATAAAACAGAAAACGTAACACTGAGACGCGGACTTGACTAATCTGTTAATGTTACGTAGATGGAAGTAGGCAGAACGGGTGAGATTATTAATCTGAGATTTATAGGAAAGTGAACTGTCTAGGATGACACCAAGGCTCTTAAACTGAGGAGAAGGGAAAACTGTGGAGTTATCGATGGTGAGTGAGAAACGGTTTGCCTTCAAAAGGTTGGATTTGGTGCCAATAAGGAGGATTTCAGTTTTATCCTCATTAAGCTTTAGAAAATTAAACCAGGATTTTAACTCGGATAGACATTTTAAAAGGGAGGAAGGTGAGAGCGAGGAATCAAGTCTGCAACAGAGATATAACTGGGTGTCATCAGCAAAACAGTGAAACTGAAGATCAAATTTGCGGAAAATGGTACCTAGAGGGAGGATGATTTGAGGATGTATATTATGAAGAGAAGAAGGCCTTAGACTGAGTCTCGGGGTACACCAGAAGTGACGGGGAATACACGAGAGCGGAATGATTTTTTGTTGAATAATCTGGGATCGGTCAAGGAGATATGATTAAAACCAGGAGAGGGGTGTGTCAGAGATGCCGAGAGAGGAAAATCTGCTTAGAAGTACAGAGTGAGAGATGGTGTCGAAGGCTGAGCTATAATATATTATACATAATATATCATGTATATTACTGGTAATTAAATCTCACTCCCTAAGTGCCAAGTTTTTTTCTCTTTCGCATTTATGATTGTTTTGTTTGTTTGTTTAAATAAAAGGGGGGGGAAAGGCATGCTTGTTTATTTCCTCTGCTCGACCTTCTTCTCTCTGCAGATGGTGGCCATGATTGTAAACAGGAAGGTGTGTGTGCTGAAAGAGGAGGAGTTGTGTCCTGATGATCCAGAGAGGTTGAAGCAGCAGCAGCTTGTGTGTAGAGACGCTCTGACTGGGCCATGTTACTGGGAGGTGGAGAGGAGAGCTTCATCCAGCAGTCACTGACAGAGGAATGAAGTGCAGATGACTGTCAGTGCTGCAGAGTGAACTGCTCTGAGAACAGCTCCACTGTCAGACACAATGTAGAGTCCAGCATCATCCCTGTGTGTCCCTCTGGATCTGACAGAGGATCATCAGTGGATCTGGACTGCTCTGCTGCTGCTCTGTCCTTCTACAGTCTCTGCACAGTCTCTGTCTGACTCTGGCTTCAGACCCTCCTGGATCAAACTCACCTGGAAAGGCTTTCAAACACCTTTGAATAATAAACACAATGTTTTTATAAGATAAATATCATGTTTTCATGTGTCTGTGCAGTTTGAGCCTCAGTGGATGAATCAGTGCTTAATGTTTAATGTGGATACTAATGAGCAATAAATGTGATGATTGGAATCAAAGGAATGACTCGGACTGAATCTGTTCCTGCTTTTCTGTTATGTGGATCTGATCCAGACCTCCAGCTTCTGCCCTCTGCCTCACATTAGTCACCCAGCACAGCAGCTTTCGCATTAAAGCTCACACACTCTGAATCTAAGCGGTGTGTAAACAGTGGAGGGCAAAGTGCTGCTCTGACCTTTTTGGTTCACACAGTCGTATCAGCCTGTTTGAGCTCTTGAAGTGAGACAGGATGACATCACAGACTGTGAGGCTGTGGGTCACATGATCAGCACAGTCACCACTTTAGGTGAGCACCGTTTGGTTTCATTATATTTAAGAGGAGGTTGCTGATGTCCTGAAAAGTGAAATAAGTCAAAATGAGCTCAGTGAAAGGATAAAGACAAAAACAACAGGCACAAAAATGAAGCCAATCCTTGCAGTTCCTCTCATGTCCAGCAGAGGCCCCTAGAGATAATTTCCCCCTTCATGTGTTTTTGTATTTACCAGGAGGTCAAAGTCACATGGCCTCATTGTTGTTTCCTGCTTACAGCACACTGGACTCTCCAGGGGCCCGTTCTTCGTACCTCGCTAAGTAAGTTAGCCGGATTTGAATGTTGACGATTTCGCGTGATCTTGGATCGTTCGCTTCTCCGAAGCTCATCTGGGACTTGCTGTCATAGCAACAGATCCGTAAGCGTAAACCTGCTCGGGAGCAGGTTTACTTTATGTAAACAGGATTAGATCGCGGCCACTCAGGTATGTCCGCTGCATTTATACGAAAGCAACAGCGATATTTCGCCACTGTTTTACCATAAATAAATATTATCAATGTAACTAAAGATAATGCAGTATTTGACTCTTTTATTGATTTCATACAGATACATACAGGTCATTTCCTAAATAAAGGGAAATGTACTATTAATCATTCTATTACATGTATTTGATTATTTCAGATGTAATTCATATTTTAGAATAGTAATAGTAAATTACTTCGTGTAATCAAGATGAGAGACCACAGCTATAAAAGCGAAGGTGGATTTGGGAAGTCTGTCGCAGCCATGTCCTGTCCGTTTGTACGCGAGCAAGGAAGGTGCAAGATTGATAAGGAGGGTTTACAGAATTCAGCGTATATTGCGGGATAGACAGGATCCTTTAGCTCAGCGCGACAGTGTGCACATAGAGAGATATCGATTTTCCCGTGAGGGTATTATTTACTTAACACACTCTCTCTCTCTCACACACACACACACTCTCTCTCTCTCTCTCTCTATATATATATATATCTCCCAACTTACTGTGCATGCTTCAGTCACCCCTTGCATAGGAACAGGTAAAAGTGATGGAGTGTTATGTAAAACTACACACACAAAAACCCACAATGTCAATAAATGTCACAGTACAAAAAGCCGGGGTGTGACGAGGGGGTGCAGGACCACCACCTGTCTTTATTTGCTCTGCCCTTTTCTTGGTTGCTGTTATAAACAAACAAACAGATTATTTCAGGGTCTCTTTTCAAGAGACTAAAAGCAATATAAGTGATAAATATTACCATTCTGTAGAATATTCTTATATTTCACTTTTACTTGTTCCCATGTTCTAGTGGGTCCTGTTGTGGCTCTAATGTGAAAGAGGATATAATGTAATATAATATAATAAATTACTTACGAGTTTGATTTGTCAGCAACTTTCTGCCAGCCCTCTCTCCTTGCTTTTGCAGCCTTTGCAGTGTTCCCCTGCGTTTTAATTAAACTCTGAAACTCCTGATATCCCTCAATCAAGAGTTCTTGCTCTGCTGCCGTAAAATACTGAGCGCGCTCCTTCGACATCTTCGCCGACCAATCACAGGGTTGCCGATCAATGTTTCTACTATCGATGCGTAGCCCCTTTTCAGCCACCCAGTGATCTCAGATTACTTCATCCAGCTATACTAATCGTCAACAGCAGGTGTGTTCGGAGAACCGGATTAGCGAGCTCAAGGTTAGCGAGATGATTTGATCTTGGATGTGTCATTTGATCTTGGATGTAGTAAGCGAGGTACGAAGAACGGACCCCTGCTTAGAGACATTTAATGTTAACCAACACACAGGAACCTTAAAAAGAGTTTTTAACACTCGGCCTCGTTGGTCCAGCTGTGAGTCCGTTACCGTGAACTATGGAGCGGCAGATTTGTGCTGTTTGTGCTGGAACTAAGCTGCACACAGCTGATGTTAGCCAGGAAACATTACAGACTGCTTCACTTACCTTCACATGGAGACGATCAGCATCTGTCACAAACACCAAGTTCAGGAAAGAGGAACTTTGAGCAGGAAGGAAACACCCAGAGAGGCGTCCACAGACCATCATCACAGCTGTGGTGTGTGGTAACTTCTGAGGAAAGGCAAACTGTGACGATACCCACCCCCCAATACACTCACAGAAATAAACATCCTGCTCTACTATTGAGCAAATATCAAGAAACTGGATCTGACTAAAACAGTGTTAGTGCTGCCTGTCTGCTCTCTACATGGACGTCTTCACCTTCACCTCAAGAACTGTAAAATATTCTTACTTCTATAGTTAAATGAATACCTGCTTATTACCAACAATATTTACCCTTAGCTGACAGTGACGAGTGGTGGAGGAAGTTGCACAGTGCACATTAAACTGTATTTGTGGAAAACTGAGAATAAAGTATCAAAAGTAGAAATGATTATTTTGCAGAAAATGTTGCCCATCAGTATTAAAGTAATTAATATTCTATAATGATACTCAAAGTGTTTTATACAACATCCTTCATTAATACGAGCACTTTCCTTCTATGTTTAAGTGCTTATTCCTATCATGATCTGAGTGAGTGGTGGGTGTGTCTTCGGGGCTGGTCATGTTTTCCTGCGTCCGCCCTGAGGCGGAGCTGATCCAATCTCCTTCACCTGTGACTGGTCAGCTGCAGTCAAGAGGCTGCATTTAAACCCGGCTTCATTATCTCTCCTTCACCAGTCCGTCAGCTACTAATGGTGGTAACAGGCTGCATACGGCAGTGTTTCCTTCGGGTCAGTGGTTTGTCTTACCTGCTTCTCCTCATGTTTACAGTTTTGTCACATTACTTACCCTGTCAAGCAACTTCCAGCCAGAAAATCTCTCCTCTCTCCACCGCCAATTTGGATTCCCTTCACCTCCCCTGCCTCCCCCCTTGACTGTCGCATACCACAGCACATCATGCAGGTCTATACCTCCTGTTCAGCTCGTCTGTGAACCCTTCCCGGAAACAGAATTACGACCATGTTTTTCATTTAGCCATCACCTCCCTCCTTCCAGAGACGAGAAGAAGGCCAACCTCAAGGAACCTACTCACAATGGCCTCCCTGTGCCATTGCTCCTTCATGGTGGTGTGTTTCATTGGTTTGAAAGGTTTGACTCATTGCTGCTGAACTATACATGTGTAGCCCTCACTAAAGTCACTCATTTGTTTTAATGACTGAATAATTCATCAGAGTTCATGATGAGTTTAAATGTTCAAAAATGCACATTAATGGTTCAAATACAGAGAGAAACGATTTAAAATGTGTTCAAATATTTAAAGTTATCCACAGTATTTTTTGAGTTTGCACCATTACCCCTGATTCATAACGGAGCACGGTTTTTTACTTCTGCTTGTTCTGTTGTTGACAGTTGTGGGTTACACCTTCAGTGTGGACAAAGATTTCTCTCAATGCAGTTTCTTTTACCTGGCATAAATGTCAACGCATCGCAGGATAAACAGTAGAGATGTTTTAAAAATTAAAAAGCAGCGAGGACAGTTCAGTAGCAGCGCCTCACCCGTCACTTCTCACTGAATGGGTAGATGACATGAAACTATGATTAGCTACATCCACATTATTAACTAACTTGTATTTTCCGAAGGCGTTGATGGCGAGGATTTGCGTAATTAGAGGAGCACCGAGGCGTATAATTACCTGCACAGCAACAACATTGATAAAGTACTGCTCAGCAAACAAGGCGACTTTATTTTTCTTAAAGCAGCTGTAGAGCCCAGCCAGAGCGCTAATCAAGCTAAACCAAGGGTGTAGATTTGCATGGACGGAAGGGACATGTCCCCACCAATATCCAGTGATTATTGAATCGCTGGATATTGAATTGTCATTTTAAATGGTTTAAAAGCATGTAGAATAGCATATGTAGGCAAGTATATTTGTCCCCTTTTATCAAGAGACAAAAAGGAAAAAGAAAAGAAACAGGGCAGAGTTCGGTGGTTGAATCATCCATCCCCACCAATGCCAAAACCAAATCTACGCCCTTGAGCTAAACACTTAGCATGGCTAATGCTAAGAGAAAGTGGAGTAGTGGAGACAGTCAGCTGTTATTGCCGGTGTTCTGGTAATCCATCCTACCTTTCTATATCACCAGATTAGGGAAATCATGTAGTCATGCTGCTGTTCTATGGAAGACGTTTCACTTATCTGGATATCACAATGTTTAAATGACTGAAACAGAAACACTGGACTGGCCAAAGGCTGTGATTGGGGAGTCACGCTACTGCCATCTAGCCAAGTATTACATGCAGCACTGTTTACTGTTTACATGAGAAAGCCACTTGTTAACTGTGTGTGGGCGTATGCTGTACAATCACACAAAGGTTAAAATAATATTTTTAAAAAGAGACTTTACATTAAGGGCAAATTTACAAGACAAGAAGAAAAATACAGTTATAGGAAGATGTGACACAGGGTAGTAAACAGACACTGTAGTGCTTTTATTAATATAGGGATGTTAAATCTTGAGTATTGACAGTGAGAAAAAACATCACGCATGCATTCAAGTTTCTGAAGAGTACAAGTACAAGAAGACACAAAAGAGCAAAGTGCATCTGATTTGTAGCACAACTGTAGGAAAATCCACCCGCTTCGGATGTTATCAGTCCATCAGTGGACATTATTAGCAGTCATCAGTCCTATAACTGTGGCTCAGATTGGCCCTCCTGCACCTGCTAGCAGGCTCAGTAGGTCCTTATCACCAACTGGTGAGCTGGATCGCTGTGTCGCTGTTGGAGGGACGGCAATGAATCCAGATCCAGTACCGACAGACTCCAGTTTGATACAAACCTGAAGCTGTTTTATCTGTTTTTTTTATACACATGGCTGCTCCTTAACGATATCCAGCTAGAGGACGGCATTACAGGTGTGTCTAAACATTAAACATCTTAATTGTGTGGAAAATGACTACAGTAATTTATATTGTGATTTAATTTTTGTTTTAAAGGAGCTACGCTCCAACGTGCCATTTAAAGGTATTTTCTAAAATGATTTATTTTGGCCTTTTAATAATTCGCAATTAAAAATCAGCAGGTTATTCATACAGTCCAACCAATTCATTCCACTTTGTTGTTTTTGGTCATATATTGAAGTCAGCTGGATAAAGTTAACATTCATATTTGACTCATATTGCTGTGACCTGTGTAAATGTGTGGGTGGACCTGCTAAAAAATGAACGTTTAGCCATTTTGACATGACTTTGTATTTGATCTAGAGAAATTTTCTTAGGGTGGCATGAGGGTGGCAAAGAAATCAAATGGGGTGGCAAAATCAAAGCCTTTTTCCCCAAACACATATGCAGGTGGTTACATATGGTTAAATGATTCAAATGCAGTAAGTATACACATTTTCCACACATTTTCCACATATTTTCCACATATTTTCCACATATTTTTTACTGTAAAAAACCCCACAGACATGTTGATATAAATTGTACATTTTGTAAACATATACAACTATTTATCTAAAAATGCAGCCAATACACCTGCTGTTTTTTTCATTTTGTACAACCATTTAAAAATATTACTAAAACTAAAGTGAGAGAACAATCAGGTGTCACAATAAGATGCCCCACAAATGATGTGTGCCAGTAAAAAAAAGGTTTGTCCACCAAAAGACAGAGGAGAACAGCACAGGGAGAAACCTGCAGGCCTGACAACAGGAGGTGTATCACTCCGCTGGTTTTCTACTTAGTGACAGTGTTTACATTGCAAATGTGCCTTTGTGTTCATTAGTGCCCTCACTGACACACAAAACAAAACGACTACACAACAGAACAGCTACACAAGACAACACAACACACTAAGTATACACTTCACACTACACGTCACAAATTTCCCACCTCTAAAAACACACTCTCTCTCTCTCTCTCTCTCTCTCTCTCTCTTACTCGCTCGCTCGTTCGCTGCCGTTACCGTCACTCCCAAAACTTTTCCCTCTTCCTAAACAACCAAATCCTACGTGTTGACTTTTTTTTTTTAATTGGTTGACATGGTGCATTTTTCCACCGATAGGAAAGAGGTGGCTTCCCCCCCCCCCTTTCTTTACTGTTTTTGCGCTGTGCTTAGAAAACGCTTAAAACACACGCACACAAAAATGTTACGACAGTATTTAGTAAAAAGCGTGGCTTATAATTAAAATTTAAAAACTTTGAAGTCTGAACTTTCAGTGTGGGCTGAAATAGAGACTCAGCGTGGCTGCAGCTTGTTGCTGTGTCAGCTTAACATAGTCATGTGATTTGGAGGTGCAGCGTGTCTGTGGACCCCACAGGGTTAATAACACTCACCTTCCTTCCATTTCCAGAGTGTAATAACCGACCACCTGTGTAAAATCCGTAATTCCCATGCAGGGATTGCAAAATCGCTAGCCCGACGTCGCTGATCTAGCAATATCTCCGGTCGGGCGACGAAAATCTATCTCAGCCCCGCCCGTCGGGCCGGTCAGATGATTACGCCGGACTTTCCCTTTGACCTTCATCCTGCTCCATGATCAGCCGTTAAAACTTTCCTCAATATTGCTGTAATGTAACAACAAAGTTAGATTTTAAG
This sequence comes from Oreochromis niloticus, assembly GCF_001858045.2. Classification (NCBI taxonomy): domain Eukaryota; kingdom Metazoa; phylum Chordata; class Actinopteri; order Cichliformes; family Cichlidae; genus Oreochromis; species Oreochromis niloticus. The sequence goes on from NW_020327503.1 coordinate 258,109, forward strand.
ATCAGACAGGTCCCAAAACATTCCTTACATATCCCCGCAGTCACTGAATTAGCATCTGTGGCACAAATAAGCTTCAGGGACTGACTTGTTTTTTAGAACCGACCTTTGACACTTGGATGTTGGCTTAATTTTTACACAAAGTGAAATTTGACCCTAATAATAAAAAACACGATACTGTGGTGAATACTTACCTCAACTTTGATGGGTTTTTTCACAGCTATTTATTTAGAAAAAAAAGTAAACATGTCACAAGGATACAATGCACATTGCAGAGTACATGAATGGGAATTGCTCCTCTCTATACTTAGACACCTCCCTAACAAATGCCAAGTCATCATCTCCATATTGTGTGTCTCGCTTTTCGAGGTTCATTGAAGTGTGCACAAGATGTAAAACAATGTATCAGTTTTTTAAGCCCCCGTCCCCGGTCTAACAAGATGCCATTCATTTAAGAGACTAATAATTTTTTTATTTTAAATTGTGCTAACTTCAACGCAGTAACGTTAAAAATAAAACATATTAGAACTCATTTTTGTTGGACACAAGAACAACTGGAGCATCTTTCTTTCGGGAGCTGAACTAGGGCTTACAAGTTTGCCGTGCCTCTGGAGACCAGTGCGAGGTTGTGCCGCAGATGCTGGCGTGGAGGGTCCAGACACTCCCACAGCGCAGACTTTGCTATCCGCACAGAGCGTTTCTGGTGTGTCTCATGCAAAAGAGACAATACAGCGTGTTTCTCTGCTCCCGGTAAGCCTGCCCTTTATAAATATCTCTTTGATTATTCAAACAGTGTTTAAATTGTGACTCGTTTGTTATCCAAAAACATTTTATCTATGTTACTGATTTACTGATTTAAAATATACATACATATATTTCAAGTTTTTAGCTTAAACAGACTCTTGAGCAAAATCTGTAGTGACATAATCAGTGTGCAGCCTAATGTACATCTTTGAACTGTATGTTAATCAGTACATGAAGGGTACCTCTGAAAAGAGTCCATCATTTGTGAATTTACTTATTTGTTTTTTAACTTTTTAACAAGAAAGGATTTAAAGACACATTGAAGCAAAGACAAAACATTTGTAATGACATTTATGTGTTCGTTCTTCTGAAATCCGCCAGAGAGTGAAAATCCAACAGCCTTCTGTGTGTGTGTGTGTGTGTGTGTGTGTGTGTGTGTGTGTGAGACCTACCATCGTGCATAAGCACAGAAGCTTCCAGCTGTTCCAGCTGCAGTAAGTTTTCAGTGTTTTTAAATAGATGAGTTGCTCTAATGTAAAAGGTCAATGACATGACAGTGAATATACAACATAACTTTATTGATAGAAGATGAGCGTCCACAGCTGTGATGATTTGGTGCTGTATAAATCAAATTTAACTGAATGAATGATTATCAACTATCTACACCTCAGGCTGAGCTTCAGTCTGATCCTGGGTCAGCAGATCTCCCTGGTTACAAAGACAGGAAGTGACAAAGAGCAAAGAGAGAGACGGCGGGACATGGACACTAGAACAGAGACGTGTGAGAAGGTGTTTGGAGACAAATAGAAGAAAGGAAGTGTGAGGTCTGAGGTCTGGTCCTTCTAATAAAGATGCATTTCCTCCAGTATATCCATCAACTCGTGGGGCTGAATGATCACATGTTATCACAGTGATCATGAGGCTCAATGTAAAAAGTTCAAATAGACTGAAACACTGTAGATAAAGGTCAGAGGTCACGTTGATGCCTTCATGTTTGACCACAGAACGGTCAGTCTGTGTAACAGACTCTGTGATCAGTGATCAGTGCTGTGGGTCCAGATCAGAGGACATGTTGGATCTCTGATTCTTTCACGTCCATATTAAACAGCTGCTGCGATGAACTGTGACTGTTAGCAGTAACTCATTAAATATGTCTGCACACTGTGAGAGAGCCGTCCTCTATCAGTGAGGCTGACAAACGCTCACACTGGGAACAGGAAGCAGATTTCTGTCTGACTGTCCTGATGGACAAAGGATGAAATCCTCTGTAACACAGTCAGCCTGTTACAGCCCATAATAACAGTGAACACTTTTTAAAATATGAAAGGATCACGTTAGATAAAACTGTTTCTAATCAAATATGTAAACAGATCCAACAACATTCACACAATAAGATCCAAATCATTAGTTCCAGCTGACATGGACTGGAGTGAGGACACCAGTGACTGAAAGAACCAGTGTTCCCATCACAGACTCATCATCATGTGTTATGTTAGTGTGTCATTCAGCACAGACACATTATTTCTGTTAGGTCCTGTCAGCTGTCAGCACTCTGTACAAGCACGACTGTGAACAACACAGACTTCTTTTAAATGTGTCACATAAACATTCAGTGTGGATTTGATCCAGATGTTTCTCCGTATGGAAGTTACTCAGGCATCAATTAGATTTGAAGTCTTTATGATCCTGAGCTGACTTCAAACAAGGAGCTTCTCAGACTAACAGCACGAGCACAAAACTGAAAGGATGAGAAACTAAAGTTTGATTTTAATGCTTCACACAAAATCTATTTGAATACGCTGGAGACTCATTTAGGTCACTGCTGTTATCTTTCACTCAGTGCAGCGTTTCTGAAATGTCTTTGTATTATAGTGAATTTTGAGCTTTGCAGGATAAAAAGAAGAAGAAATCAAAGATGTGCACACAGCAGGTACAGAGGACGTCAGCTGATGGAGCAGAGGGAGGCAGACTGTGGATGAATGAGGAGGTGAAGGCCTGCAGGCGGGTGGAGACAGAGGAGGTGATGGTCACTAATGACTTCAGACCAGCTTTCACCTTATTAACATAGTTGTTTGGTCACGTTGTGTTTGAATGAGACACGTACAGTTTGTGGAGTGGACCCGGGGCTTTGTGTGTTTGTGAGGATTTCTCATGTTCAGCTCCCAACCAACAAAGTTGGAGCTAAAACTCTTCCTGTAGCCACGTGTGTTTTGCATTCTGCAGCAAAGTTCTACAGATGTGCAAAGATCTGGGCGAGCAACTTTCTGTTTCCTCCAAAAGTCCACAGCACTTCCTGTTGTTGCTCAGACGTGACTGATAACTAGAATTGAACTATTTGACTTAGCTTTAGCTGTATGCTAGCTACACTCTACAGTGACTTTCAGCTTCTTTTGCCACCAGGATGTTTCCCTCAAAGATGCTTGTAGGTGGATCTGACTGTGGCCAATCAACACCTGCGCCTTGCCGCCCTGATCAGATACCCAGCTGGGATAATGAGCTCGCCAAAGGAGAAGACTGAAAGCACTGACACGAGGAAGGAACGAGTCAGAGGACCAGTGAGTGTCAGCAGAACCACTGTTCAGGACGAGACCACAGACATCAGCCACAACTGACCGTGTACTTAGTGAAAACCTCAGACAGCAGAAAGCAGAGAAAGAGGAGGAGCAAGGAGAGCAGCCATGATGGAAGGACAGGTATGTACCAGCAGCAGATAGAGGAAGTGGCTCTGTAGATATTTATAGTCAGTCCTCATGCATATGCTGTGCATATAGTAAGTGTCTGTCATGAAGGTGTCATGTGTGCATATCTGTGGTCAGTAAAGCTGATTGTGATTAATAGCTACACTACAGAGTGCCCAAAGAGTTGTTGCATTGCTTGTTAGCCTTGTTTAGGGAGGGCTGGGGTTTCTTTGGAGCTGAATTCATTAAAGTTAGTTCAGCACCAAGTGAAAAGAATCCCTGAAGACTCAGCACAGAAAGTGTGGCACAGAAGTTTGCTTTGGAGACATGGACTGAGTTAGAAAACCAGCCAACATGATTTATAACGGACAGTCATCATTAATGATGGAGAACTGAAAGGACATGAAGGCTGCGCTGTTACACTTTTTGATAGCTGGAAACTTTAACTGTCATCAGAAAACATCAAATATTCTGGATCCTCTCTGCAGTGTCTCTTCTTTCCTCTGTGACTTCCATGGATTTTAGCTCAAAAGTGTTTTTAAATGGTTTGTCAGCAAACTGACCTCTGACCTCTGCAGTGACCTCTCCTTTGGCCCCTCCCCTTTTCTACAATCCCCCTGTGGGAGAGGTCGGTGTCATTTCTTTCCCAACACTGTACAACACACATATAATGTATATTTAGCCACCCTGATGTTTCTGATTGTGTTTTTAGTTCAATCATTGTCATCATTGTGTCTTTGCTAGATGCTGTACATGTGTAGTACGTGTGTGCCAAACATGTGTTACAGTCTATGCTAGCATGAATAGATCATTCTTGCTAGCTGGGAAGTTGTGGTGGGTGGAGCTAACCCTCTTCCCTACTGTTTGCATTTGGTTGTAGCAGCTGGAGCGAGCAAGTTAATGACTTGGAGCTCTTTGTTTCTTTGACCTTTCATTGTCAGACACAACGTAGGAACACGCCGGTTACATTAAGACAGATTTAAAGATCTGGATCAATAAGTTCAGAACATCATCAGTGACAGCAGTTTATATGTCTAAAGTATTACATCACAGACAGACCAGTTATTTAGGAGCTGTTATGGTTGTAAATTATAGGTTTATTACTTAGAAAATGATTGATGAAGTATTTAGATCATAATAATGTTTCAGATGATTTACATACAGGATGATTCTGCTTCTATAAATGTTATGAAGTTTGATTTCTCTGAAGTTTCATAAATACTTGATACTGACGATCGTGTCTCAAGAGTTGGGAGTTCGCCTTGTAACCGGAAGGTTACCGGTTCGAGCCCCGGCTCGGACAGTTTCGGTCATTGTGTCCTTGGGCAAGACACTTCACCCGTTGCCTACTGGTGGTGGTCAGAGGGCCCAGCTCAGCTGGGCTCCGCCCTTGGCCCACGCACCTGGGTGGTGGACTTACTCTCGTCAGTACAGCAGATAAACCCCGTTTGTCGTGTGATTCCTCTGTTTATGCTCACCGCAGTTCTCTTGTGCTCAGGTTCTCACACTCGTCCGTGACCCCGATCTGTTTCCCTGGTGGCGTGGAGTGGAGTGAGAGTGAGTGTGCTGAAAACAAATACGAGAGGAGCGAGTGAGCGGAGCGTGTGTTGGACTTTGTCCCTTTTCCCCTGGACCATTGCACATCCTGCCCTGTACACGTGGGGTTTGTAAATAAATGTACGACTGCTGTTCTAGTTCAGCTGCTCTGCTGACAGCTGCAGTTATTATATGACATTTTATTATTGGATTATCCATCCATTCACCTCTACTGTTCTTGCATTACATCACATAGTCAGCATAAATATGTTTTTAATGGATGATGAAAGTGGGATGAATTTAATGACCCTTGTTGAGAGAGGTGGGACAGAGAGAGACAGACGTCCCCCCCTCACCTCTTATTGCCTCTGAGAGAAATAAAAAGGTTTTAACATTTAGGCTGTTGTGTTTACAATGATATGAAGTGCTGTTAGTAAATCATCTTCATTCTGAATCAGAAGTTTAATGAATATGTTGAATAATTGACATGATTTAAATGTGTAGATGTTGTGTGTGTAGACTCAGCTTTGAGAGATTAGTGTGTGTGTGGCTGCAGGAAGGTTGGAAGATAAGAAATGTGCCAGAACTCCATCCTGATAAAAGACATTAAGAGTTAACAATAGAGTCATAATTCATATGTGATTGTGCTGATAGTTAATCCTGCTTAACTGACTGAAACTGTTCAGAATACAATCAGGTAGAAGTTTAACCAAAGCAACGAATAAGAAAATCTGATAATAACTCTGTAGGCCCCACACTGAGAGTCTGTGTGGAAAGGATGGAGGAGCCACTAATCTAACATTAACATGGAAATCAAATCAATTATACTGAATATATTTGTTTCTGGGAAGAAAGTTTTCCTGTGTGTTTGAATCAAAAAAACATTATGTGGATGTTGATGTGAAAATGAGCTGATGGTGAATCTAATTGAAGATGAACTGCATGGGTTGATGCTTCATAAAGTGAAGTATATTCATATGCACCCAAATGTTCATGATGGAATTTTCTATGTTAAGAAGAAAAGAAGAAAATGAAATGAAGCGATTTTGAAGCTAAAAGTCAGACACAGAGAGGATGAACTTTTATGGTTAGTTGCTCGAGTTCTTGCGATGAGCAGAGACGTCATCTGAAGACTCGTCCCGTGAGTCCACAGTTTGACACAAATTCATAGAAACTCTATCAGGATAAGATAGAAGATCTTTATTGTCACTGTTACCAGAACAATGAGGAGTTTCTCTCCATTGGCAGCTTGTATCTGTTTACTTCAATCAGGGTGGAGGTAGAAACTTCTCCTGAGTCTGTTTGTCTTTGTTGGACCTGTAGAGTTTACCAGAGGGAATGTGGGAAAGTGAGTGTCCAGGGTGGAGGGGTCCTTGATGATGATGCTTCATGCTGAAGGCTGCCAGTATAGATGTCTCTGAGGGGGGTCAGTGAAGTGCTGATTGGCCGCTCTGCTGCCCTCACCACGCGCTGCAGTTTCCTCTTGTCCTCCACAGTGCAGCAGTTGAAGCAGAGGGTGCAGCAGGAGGTCAGAAGGCTCTCGATGGTGGAGCGGTAGAAATTAATTAGCAGGCTTTGGGGCTTGACATTGCTTCCTGAGGAAGTGCAGCCTTTGTTGTGCTTTCCCTACCTGGTGGGAGATGTTTGTGGACCAGGTGAGGTTGGCCGAGATGTGGACTCCGAGGAACTTGAAGCTCTCCACCCTTTCTACCTCCTCCATCAATGTAGAGGGTGGAGTGCTCAGATGGCTTTGTTCTGCTGAAGTCGATTATCATGTCCTTGGTCTTGGCTGTGTTCAGATGCAGGTTGTTGTCGTCACACCATTGCTTCAGATGCTGAACCTCCTCTCTGTAGCTGAATCATCGTTGTTGTCCATCAGTCCTATGATGGTGGTGTCATCAGCACATTTATAATGGTGTTACTGGTGTGGAGAACAGTCATTGGTGAAAAGTGAGTATAAGAGGGGACTGAGGACACACGTTCAGAGTGAGGGTGGAGGAGGTGTGGCTCCCATCCTGACGTTCTGGGGTGTGTTGCTCAGGAAGTCCAGTATCCAGCTGCACAGTGAGCTGCTGGGTCCTAAGTTGCTGAGTTTATGAACCAGTTTGTGGGCTTGAACTGTGTTGAAGGTAAAGTCCACAAACAGCATTCTCACGTACGTGTTTCCTACTGTCCAGATGTGTGAGGGTTGTGTGAAGAGCTGTAATCATGGCGTCCTCTGTCCACCTGTTTGCCTTCTACAGACTGTAGCAGTGAGAGGTTGAAGATGGTGGTGAAACCTCTGCTAGTTGGTCTGCACATGCTTTAAGCTCTCCACCGGCTGCACCGTCAGGACCAGCTGCTTTCCTCGCATAGACTCAGTGTGGCTCCGACCTGATGCTGCTCCAGCTGGATGGGGGCGTCGTCCCTCTCTGTAACGCAGGATAGGTGTTGGTGTCACTGTTTTGTTGGTCAAAGCGGGCGAAGAACTGCTTCATGGTGTCAGGTGAGGTGATGTGTTTGTTTGTGTGTGATTGTCCTTGTAGCCAGTGAGTGTCTTGATCCCTGCCACATGTTTCTGGAGTGGTTTGTGTTAAAGTGTTCCTCGATGCGCTGTTTGAATCTGCGTTTGGATTCTTTGATGCCTTTAGATCAGACGTCTCTTTGTAGGTTTGTTGGTCTGCTGATCTGAAGGCGCTGCTCTCAGTAGAGCTTGCACCTCACTGTTGAGCCATGGCTTCTGCTTTGGGAACACTTTGTCTTTGTTGTTGTTACACTCTCAGTGCAGATGTATGAGAGTACAGCAGATGTGTGGCCCTCCAAGTCTGTTCCTTCTGTGAATACACTCCAGACCATATTGTCCAAACAGTCCTGCAGGGCTGTGGTGGATCCACAGTCTAGTGTGGACTGTGTTCTGGGTCTTAGAGACAAGGTTTGATTTCTGAGGATGTTTCTGGGGGATCTAGTTTTGGTTCAATTATAGTTCTGCATTCGTCATCATCATTTCACTCTTATTTCTTGGTGTTCACATCTCATTTATTTCCCTTTCCTTATACAACTGTTAGTTCATGCTGGTTTAAATGAGTCCTAAACTTCATTGTATGTGAGATTACACATCTTAAATGTAACTTTCTGTAGCAAAGAAAGCTGCAGGAGCCCAGGTTTCATCTTCACACACATCAGGAGCAGCTGCTCCATCACACACACCACAGAAGAAGAACAACACTGGATCAGATTTAATGTAACCGGCTGTTTTTATCTGGATTTATCTGACAGGGACAGAGTTCATGTTCATGGACATCAGGATAAAAACAGAAGATGGAAACCTGCCAGATTTGAGCTGCTCATGTGTCGTCCCTGCGCAGGTCACATGACTCTATCCAACACACAAAGACACACAGACACACAAGAAAAGCCAAAAATCCAAACAATCCATCACACTGAGTTAAAGTGATCACAGGTCTGCTTTGTTGGAGCCTTCAAAGTGTCACATGTGGGCTGTTCCTTTATTACTACCACTGAAGGCCACGCCCCTCTGGTCATGTGATCATGTGGTTTGTAGGATCCACCTGTGCTTCCTCTCCTCCACCTGTTGCAGTGAGGGAACGTCCTCCATGATGGAGGAGCTGCTGGAAAGTGCTGAGAGTTTCCTCCAGAGTGAGACCTCTGTCACAGTTCAGAGGATCTACGGCAGCAGAGACCTTCATGGACACTAAAAGTCTCAAACACACAACATCACACTGACTCCACTCTGACATCACTGATCAATAATCAAACAGATCAAACTGATTGATCAGCCATCAGAGGATCAATGGAGCTGCTTCTGTTCCTGATGTTTGATCCTGGACCTGAAGCGTCCCTGCAGAGGAGACACGACAGCTTCACACAGAAACACAATAAAATAATAAGTGAAAGAGAACCAAGTGAAAGTGAACAAACAGCTGTAACTGTGAGCAGCACGATTCTCCATCCATGATGTTTCCCTGGCTCCAGGCCACACAGCTGTATCTGTCTGTGGGGCGTTTAAGGGTCAGGCTGAACTGTCCGCTTTTCACACGCTCGTCTTTCTTTCACTCTGTGATGCTGCTCCTGTTTGTCAGGCTTCTCAGGACGGTGCCACCACTCCACCTGAGTGTCCTCAGCCGGACAGACTCCGCCCCCTCCTCCACCTGACACTCTGAGAGAACAGCAAACACAGCATGAGGTGTACAGACAGCAGCAGGTTTCAGAGGTGTAGAGAAAGCTGAAGCCGATCAGAGGACGGAGGCCATGTCCACACTGATACGTTTTCCTTCTAAAAGCTTCTTTTTCTCTCCGTTTTGGCCTCCACACTGAGACGGCGTTTTTGCTCAAGGAAAACTGAGCTTTTTGAAAAGGCAGCTTTCATGTTGCAATCTGGACTGCAGAAACTGAGCCCTTTGAAAACAACGACGCATTTTAGTCATTCTTTTGTTTGCTCTCAGTTTTGACAGCCCTATTAAAGACACACGTGGGCAGATGTTCCTTATCTGAACAGGAGAGGAATTTCTCTTCCGGGATGGAAACCACGCCGGCCAGAAGAACAAGGGGGCGGGGCTCCTGTCGCAGACCTGTCTCCTCCTGACAGCCGCACAGTCCCGCCCCACTCCACACCTGAACACGGCCTCCGTCGTAGCACCGCCAGATGCAGGCAGAGGGACACCCCTGCCCTGCTGTGGATTGCATCGCCTCCCACTATGCTGGCTGCGCGTGTTTCTTTTCCTCCTGCTCACCTTTCGTGCGTCGCCTTCCCGTCTCTGCGCTCACTATCCCCTTTAACAGGTCAGCCTGGCGGCTGATAGGCCGCCTCGGGGAACGCCCCCACCTCCACAGGTGCTACTATTGTGCGCTTAGTCCACAGTGGATTAAAAGAATATTGTGCAACAACACTGAAACACACAATATCAGGATAAAACCTGATATTTAGATAAATAAACATAAATATGACAATAAAATCCTGCAGGTAAAATCAACACTATGCACCAGTGCACAGTCTGATCAAACTGTGTGACATCAGCATGTTTCAGCTGTGACATCAAAGATCTAATCAAGCTAATAATGAATCACTTTGTTTGTGCAGCAGGAAATGTTCAGGAGCTCGTCTCTTCCTTCCAGCTGCTCTGATGGATCAATAAACCTGTGATCATGTTGTAAAGTGAGTTTGTTTCTGCACTGTGTGAACTTGACACACACACTGAGTCAGTTTCTGGAGCATCCAGCACACAGTCTGACTGCAGCTCTGCTGGACCTGAGCGATCCCTCTGATCTTCTTCTTTCTAATCCTGTCCATCCTGCTCACCTCCAACCAAACTCTCAGCATCTTCAGCTCTGCCACCTGCAGCTCCTCCTGTCTGTGTGTCTCCATCACAGCAGGTCTCACTGCCATCTCCTCCTCTTCACTCTTACTGCTCTCCTCCTGTCATAAATCAGGCCTGACCTCCTCCTCATCTCTCCTTGTTTGTACTTTCTCTTCTCTCCAGACTCTCCTCCTCACTCTCACTACAGATCAGAACTTTGTCTGCAAACATCAGAGTGTTCATCAGCACTGCAAACGGGCTCAGAGCCACCTCTTTGTGAGCCCACTGCCTGAGCCTGTGAGTATTTAGAAAGTAGAAGTCAGAAACTCCAGGTGTGGACGAGGCTCGTTGCATCAAAAACAGCTGCTGCTGTGATTCCTGCTGAAGGGGCTTCAAATAAGTGTCTGAATACTTCAGGAAATATGATGTTAAAGAAACAATCGTAAAAGTCTGAGTTCAGCTCGTCGGCTCACAGAAACACTGACTTCCTGTTATTAATGAGGCGGCTGTGGGAACAGGTAGGAGGCTCCTGATTGGTTCATAAGGTGTGAATAAATGTGTCATGTAGCAGGAAGCAAAGCCACATCAGGCCTTAGAAGGAATTCATGAAAGTGTGAAGTATGTCTGCAGTGCAGTGGAGTGATCTCCTCCCTATGAATGAAGTTAGAAGTCTGGAAGTTTAGGAAGCAGCTGCACGTCAGGAAGCACAAATGTGATGAGGAGAAGGCGTGGAGCGCTGTGTCAGGCTCTGCTGTGGAAACCAGTGAACTTTTGCATGTTTTGAACTGGAAGAAGAAGCAGGATGAACTTTGTAGGTCAAAACAAAGCTCAGGGTCACATTTGATCCAGTACTCATGTCACCATCAGTGTTGGGTAAGTTACTTTGAAAAAGTAATTCATTATAGTTACTAGTTACTTCTTCAAAAAAGTAACTGATTTAGTAACTGAGTTACAATATTCTAAAAGTAATTAATTACTTAAAGAGTAACTATTGCATTACTTTAAAAAAACCTTTAACCCTCTGGGGTCCAGGGTATTATTGGCCATTTTTAACTACTTTTGATGTTTCCTCCACATTTTACCTTTAAAAACTATTTACTTTGCCTTGTTTGGTATCATCCTTTTCAGAACAACCTCATGTGTCTGTTTTCATTTTGACATACTGTATTAACACAATTGATCTAAAATCAGACAGAAAACATAAAATCAGAGTAGAAAAAGTTATATTTTTACTGTAACAACCACAAACATGTTTAATGAATCATATTTCATAACTTTAAATGCAAATATTAATTGTCAATTTTAAAATCCTTTGCACAAGTTTTGCAAACAACAAAGTTATTTGCATCCATTTACCTTTTACCCTTTTTTAAATAACCATTTCAAACTATTTACAGAACAATCAGCTGTTCTTCAATAAGATGCCACAAATTATTTGTGCCACTCCAAATAATTTCTGTCCACTATAAAGGAGAAGATCACAGCCTGATACCTGCAGGTCTGACAGCAGCAGGTGTATCACTCCTGTTTCTACCTGCAGACAGCAGTCGCCTCATTGTTCTGACACACAACACAAAACTATCCACAACACTACACACTAACTACACAAGACAACACATTAACTACACACTCCAAACACGCTAAACGTCACAAATCTCTCACATCTCAAAACTCGCTCTCTCTTTTTCTGCTGTCTCTCTCTCTCTCTCTCTCTCTCTCTCCCACATCACTCCTAAAACTTCTCATGTTTTGTTTTGTGTTTTTTTGCTCATAAGCAGAGAGCGCTTGCTGGCGCTAATGTGACGAAACTATTGAGGATAAAACGCAGCGTATATATAGTTTATCATGACTCTGGTTTTACGTGGCCTATCAACACAGTTTATAAACTGGTATATATCCACTTGTTGCTTGTCTTTAAGTGGTCATGTGATTGACTTACCACAACTACAAACAGCAGCACTCATGCGATTGTTTTGTCATTCAAAGGGCTGCTGGGGGGGGGATAAATACATTTTACAGGGTTTATTTATCGGATAAAATACGTTAAATGTCACCGTTATTATTGGCCGGCCTGGAAACAGCGGGGGTGTCCAAATTCACCTGAGGACCCGGCCTTTGTGGTCTAAAGAAAGCTGGGTAGTGCGTCACGAGCTACCTCGGTGGAGTGAAACTCTGCCATCTGCTCCTTGCTATCTAAAATATAACCGGGCGCTGACATAGATTCTCGACCATCTCACACTTTGTTTAATCATTTTCTGTTTGACGTTTATTCAGCTGTGAAAACCCCGGAGGAACCCTCCCGAGGAATTAATAAAATTAAATTTGATTTAATCTAATCTAATAACTTTAATCTCAGCCAAACCGATTTACTCACGAACAAATAAAACACTGAAAAAGCCAAACAATAACATTTTTAAGTTATCAAAGTGACTTATATATCATGTTTAACCCGAATAGCAAAAGACTGCGGGGGTTTGAAAACGATGTGTCGGTCGGCTCAGATATTTGAAGTTTACACAGCTACACTCTCACCTGAAAATATGTTAAAAGTTTTATTGCGACCCAGAAAGAGAAATAAGAGTAATATTAAAACTAAGTAGCTGCCGCCATTGTTGGAAACTGGAATTGGCTGGGCCGCGCTATGAATTCTGCGATATGGTTTTTCAATTTTGTTGTCCGGGTGGAAAATCGGGAGAAATTCGGGAGAATGGTGGCTCCGGGAGATTTTCGGGAGGGGCACTGAAATTCAGGATTCCCCCTGAAAAATCGGGAGGGTTGGTATGTATGGTTGTGGCAACATCACTAACCTTGTCAAACACCTCAAAGTAAATCATATAGCAGAATATGACGAGGGTATGTTGAGGCAAACTGAAGAGGAGGAGAGGGACAGGTGCTGCTAGGGCGAGACAAACGTCTCTCACGGAGTCCTTTGGTGATGCAGGCAGGAAAACGTGTTCAAATAGTGCACAACTTCAGGTTTTTTATTTCTATGTGATGAACCCTGCATTGTTAAGTCATAAGAACAAGTGATCTGATGTCCTGTAATCATTATGACGCTATAATTTGAGATACAATAAATAAAATAAGTTTTTGTACAAAGTATCCGTATCGGATCAGTATCGTCGATACCACCCTGAATATTACTTGGTATCGGATCGGAAAGGAAATCAGTGGTATCGCACGTCACTACTAGACAGTGATCGTTGATAGGTTTGTAGCTTGAACCTATTCGCTGGAACGTTGAAGGCAATGTAATTACACAGCAAGCAAGACACGAGTAGGCAAGTTCTTTATGTTTCACGTGCACGGGAGAGAACTGGACAGGCGCCGTTCCTTCGCTTGACCCCAGTTGCTCTCGTCCGCTCCCCCGTAACACTGCTCTTTTATTGTGGTTACATGAATATGCATAGGGTCATTAACATATAACAGCGTACCCAGGTATACATGTGAACAAAGAATTCCCTCTGTGTGTGTGTGTGTGTGTGTGTGTGTGTGTGTGTGTGTGTGTGGCCATAAATGACTTCCTAACTCTGCTGGCCTGGAAGTCCAGCAGTTCATCTAAACAAAATGCACTTAGACTAAAACAGGCATAGATACGTTTATCCTACCATAAAACAATAAGACAAGGTACGACCTCTCCCATGCTCCCAGGATGTGGGTGTGAAAGCCAGAGTGCTCTGGAATGCACACAACGTATGTCTACAGACTACTAAGGATCAAACCTCTATTAATCTACAACTAATTATAAAACTCTAAGCATATATGAGTAGATATTTCTAAGCATAAATGACAATCAACAATACAAAACCTAACAATGGTGATTACAGTCCGCGGGAGCGCGCAGCTGCTTAAAGCTGTAGCGTCCAGATTACTTACAGCTACTTCCTGCAGCTGATTTAAGCTGCGGTAAACTGAACACAGCTTCAACCGTCTGTTTGTTGAAAAATAGTAACAGACCGCGTTTCCTTGTTAGTAACTGTAACGGCGTTGTAACGATAGGAATAGTAACTAGTTATATTACTCGTTACTGAAAAAGTAACGCCGTTACTCCCATCACTGGTCCTCACTCTGGACACTTGCAGTTGTCACACATGGAAATCAAATGTGTGATAAGCTGCAGGATTCAAACACAAGTGTAACTTATAAATACATGTTCATACTTTTATTCCACAACCAGAGAGAAAGAAACAGAGAGAGAGTGCAGGACAGACAGACAGGTGACAGTCTCAGGTGTATACACTGCTACAAAACAGCACAAGAGAAGGAGGATTTAGTGTTTGTGTTATTACGAGTGCTAAACAAGAAGAGTTCCAGATGGTACAGTGGACACATGTGTGACTCCTGTGATTTAAGCATCTTTCTTTCAGCTTAACGAGTGAACCGTCAGCTCGTTCAAACACACGTTAAAGTCCGTTTGGCTCGACACCACCGAACAGAAGCAGCAATATAACATAGCTAACATTAACAGTGCAGTGAATCCTGCTTGTGCCGTCATATTCAGGACTGCAAACCGAGCAGCATCACTGACTTTCAGCTTGTTGTGTTTGTGGATATATGACTGACTTTAATTATCCATAAAATCATCACATTCTCTGTAAGATTAAGGTCGACTTAAAGATGGCGCCGGTGTGTGTGGCTTGCCGTCTGTCTCTGTCAATTTTGTTTTTGTTTGTTTTGTTTTTTACAATTTGTGCCACCCAAATCAACTCGCGACTGGTATATGAACGCCAAAAACTTTTTGATCTTCAGTATTTTCTGACTAATCAGCGAGGACAAACAACAGGGTATCCACCATCCCTGGCTGATGTTCCTGTTTACCTGCTACGCGGAGCGCTTCCTCCTGCTCCGACGCATCGTCGCAGATGCCGCGGTAAACGTGCCGGTCGGCTAGTGAAGCTTAAAGCTTGCCTTGCTTTTTCTCTAGCGGCTGCTCCAGTGGATTATAGTCTCTTCCATTGCATCCCAAGGCGTCTCCTGGATCATGTTGCCCCTTGTCTGGTTCCTGTCGTAGGCTCGGGTGGACGTGAGCCTGCTCGCCGATGTTTTTCACGTCTTGGGCGTCGTGGAATAAACTTTGTGAATTTGCGCCCATTAACTTGGGCTTCACAGACAACTTCTGCCCAGACTCCAGTTCCAACGAGGATGGCTTTAATAAATGCCCGGTCCATAGCAAGTAAAACGTTTGTCATAAACGATTTCTTTTCTTCAAATGGTTTGGATCTCCTTTTTGTGACTGAGACATGGATGAAAATTGGTGAGTCTAGCTTCATTTCTGAACTATTGATCTCCAACTGCTCATTTTTAAATCCTCCAAGGATATCGGGTAGAGGAGGAGGAATATTGACAGTTTTTAATAAGAACTTTCATTGCAAGCAACTCCATGTACCGGTTCCCCCCTCCAGTTTTGAACTTTTGATGTTTGAACTGGGACGTCTTCAACCGGTTGTGTGTGCGGTAATCTACCGACCACCGAAGTTTAACAAATACTTTTTAAATGACTTTTCATGTTTCTTGGCTGACATTGCGCCTAAATATGATCGGATTTTAATAGTTGGTGATTTTAATATTCATGTCTGTTGCTCTGATGGACCGCTTGCTCAGGAGTTTTTAAATCTTATTCAGTCTTTTAACTTTGTACAGTCTGTACAAGGCCCTACACACCAGCGGGGGCACACTCTTGACCTGGTGTTATCGTGTGGTTTATCTGTTCTTAATTTGGAAATTGGGGACTCCGTGTTTTCTGATCACAAACCTGTTTTATTTGACATTTCTCTTGTGCATGAGTTTAAAGCTCGCGCTCCACCCAGGCGCTGTCGAATCTTTAATTCTTCCACTGCTGCGCGCTTCTCCTCAACTTTTTTAGAAAAAAATGCTTTTATTGACCCTGAAATTAGTTTAGGACTTAGTCTGGATGAGCTGCTTTTGCAGTTCCAAGAAACCTGTACTGAGACCCTAAACATTATGGCCCCACTAAAAACCAGGCGCCCTAAACGTATTCCCCAGCCCTGGTTAAATGAAGCCACCCGAGCGGTCAGACGTCAATGCAGGAGAGGAGAGCAAAAGTGGAAGAAGGACAAATTGCAGGTTTCTTTTGAAATGTTAAAGGACTGTTGGAAATGCTATCAAAATACAGTGAAAAATGAGGAAAAATAGCCACAGGTACCCACAGGCATGAACATGTAACACCTATCCTGTCTTCTCTTCGCTGGCTTCCTGTTCATCACAGAATTAATTTCAAAGTCCTAACACTGGTTTATAAATGCCTTAATGGTCTCGCTCCCCCATACCTTCCCAAATTACTTCAGCCTTATATTCCTTCATGGACCCTCAGATCAGCTGACCAGCTGCTGTTGGTTGTCCCAAAATCAAGGCTCAAATTCAGAGGAGAGCGAGCCTTTTAAATTATGGCCCCAAAACTTTGGAATACGCTGCCTTTAAATATTAGACGGGCATCTTTGTTTCCTGTTTTTAAAATGCTTTTGAAAACACACCTTTTTTCAATAGCGTTCAGACTGGCGCGAGTTGATATTTGTATATGTGTTGTGTTTATATTGATAGTTTATGTGTTTTATTATGTTTTATGTAAGTGTCAGTGGTTTTATCTTGTGTTTTACACTTCGTTTTTGTACAGCACTTTGGGCAAACCTTTTGTTTTTAAATGTGCTATATAAATAAATTGGATTTGGATTTGGATTCAGTACCACATACGAAAGTGACCCAGATCGGATTTGAAAATATTGGATTTGTGCCGTTCACACTGTCATACCATGATCGGATATGGGTCGCATAGGGTCAAAAAAAATTGGATTTGATGCGCTTTCGCCTGCAGTGTGAACGTAGCCTTAATTTGTTAGTCAAAAGTGGCCTTGCTTTACAAACCTTCATTACTAAAGTACATAAAACAATATAATCAGAAAATAAGCACTAAGAATATATTAATAACATGACAGTTCTCCCCCTTTTCGTGTTTCCTAAGAAACACGACATAATTCCTAATTTATCCCATTAAGTTTACTTGCATGTTAAAAGGCTGAAATATAACAAAAGAGATTATGCTAAACAAACAAAACCTTTCAATTGCCCAACCCTGTCTGTCCCCTCAATGGGTTGTATGTTTTCAATGTTTCCTTATTATTTTGTCATAATTACTTCTATCTACAACAAATAAATCAAGCTCTAAGACAGCACCTGTGAAATGTGAAATGTCCTAAATCTACTTCCTACACCCCCTTTTTTACCCAGAATCCCAATTTAAACCCACTTCTGACTTCCTTCAGTGCTCACTGTAACCTCCAAAAAGATACAATTAGCTTTTTCTGGTAAAAAGTTCTAGATTATTTTGTCAATCTTTGGAAACAGCCTCTATAGAGTTAACCCGTTTCATCTTTAAAACTTAGTCCTGGTTTCTTCGCCCCCTTTAATGGGTAGCGCATATCCGGCCTGATCACTGTGTTTGGGCAATTTACATAACATAGAAATCCTGCAACTATTCCTAAAGTCCCTCTCATTACTCTTCATTACTTTTATGCTCACATTTAACCTGCGTCTAACAAGCTTTTAGTCTCCTAAACAACACATTTTCTGGAACTTTGGTTCTCTGTGCTCTGTTCTTCTTTTCGGGGTCCCCCTTTCTGATGGTTGGTTCCTGGATTGTCGCCAACCCCTCCGTGGTTTTGCTCTGGTTCTGGAATCTTCTCCTTTAAAAATAAACAAAACGCCTCTCTCTGCTACACTTCTGCTACACCTGTTCATCAATTGTTCATTCGGTTAAAGTTAGTTCAGACTATCACACTCGGGACTCTCTAATCAAAAGGATTAGCCTAATTATTATTTATGTGTGTACGCGTGTTTTTGCATTTACCCCTCCGTACTCTAAGCCATTCAGTCACGCTGAACAAAGCTTTTGACCTCCACATGACTGAGTAGCAACTCCTATGAGCATGATTGCAATGTGTTTATAAACAATCACTTATACATATATACTCTTCAATGTTCAACCTTTGCCCCCCTCATAAGAAACAGGTGTTTCCTATTTTTTGGTTCACTCCTGTTTTATCTGATCATAAACATCCTGTACAAAAAAACCCTGTTATTTTTGCAGGCGCACATTCAGTTGCAAGATCACCCACATTTTGCCCTATATGGCTGTCTCAGTCTTCATATCCTTCCTGTCGACCTATTCAGAGCAGGCCTATTTTCACACCTTCTGCATTCCTTCTTGCTAAGTTTGGTATTCAACTTATTATAAACACCGGCATTTTATCTTCTAAACAGGATTCAGTTCATTTTAATCCTTTAGCTTAAACATGAAAATAACAATTTCTGCCTCAGTTTTACCGTATCTAAATTATCAAAACACCCCAAAAGTCATAAAATGATCATAAAGCCCCTTATTTCAAATTAAACCCAGAATCCCCCGTTTTTGACACATTTTATGTGTCAAATAAGCTAAAGATGCGCTACTGAAGCTGAAAATGCTTCACCACATCTTAGGAAATTAAAAGAAAAAGGTCATGTTATTTCTCCGAACACCTCAGCGATTTGCCTCTCGAGTATATTTGCTCCGGGCCTGCAAACCTGTGTTAAGGAATAAAATCAGTTTAATTATCATGTTAAACCTTTTGAACTCCTGGCTCCAACCAGAGCCTGCATCTTCGGAACTGCCTAGAAACAAAACCTGTGTATTAACATGAACTTCACCTTTAAAACTCAGTTTTCCCCACTTATGATCCAATCTGTGCCATAAGAAACAAAACTTAAGACAGAACAGTTATCAGTCATGTTCTTCATACAAAATTTCATATTTTAATTTCGTGTTGCTCCTCTGAATGTAATGGTACTTCTTTTAATTTTGACTTTATCAGAGCTAACCAAAATGTGTTTTCTCTTTTTACTTTGCTCCTGTTTTCCTCCAGTACCAGCTAGTATCACCTACCCTTACCGATCGTGCTCTTTTAATAATTTACTGTGTTAAAGGAAAAAAAACCTCAGTCACTTGGACCAGTGTTTGTTATTCCATAACTGTTTTTGTTTTTTTTTTTAATGTAAGAAATCTACCATTCCCCTATGTAACTCATAAATTTTGCTTTGGTTCTGACTATTTTCCTTTATAAAATTTAATTGACTTCTACGGTGGCCTGCTTTGGTTAATGGTAACATGAGTAATATCAAAAATGTTCTCCCCTTTAGCATTTGACATTTTCCCAACAATATGACGTGATACCATAATCTAAACCCAGTCAACAAAACAATTTTCTCAAAGCAAACATCAGCACCCCACAATCAGCAGCCCCAGATTTAAGTCTTCCACTCCTCCTGCTCATGGCAAAACCAAAACAAAGCAAAGCAAAGCATCAACTTTCTCTTTGTCAACATTTATTCAACCTAACCTTGGTCCAGTATTTGTCTCAGTGTCAAGTCAGTCAAACCTTTAATCCACGTCGTCAGTCCATCGCAGTTCAGTCACGCATTCACACCAGGTATTGCTGATAGTGGAGACTCCCGTGCAAATAATCAGATTCTCCACCCTCAGCAACATGAGCTCATTCATTTGTTTTATTTTGTTTTTTAGGAAAAGAGTTCTTTATGCTCTTGGACTGGATTGACTCGCTGCAATCCTTTTAGACAGGGACTTACAACCTGATCAGGTTCCCACAGGTAATCTCCAAAAGTTGAATCTGTTCGTCTGGACGTACCGTTTTGTGGGAGAAACATTTCGTCACTCATCCAAGTGACTTCTTCAGTCTCAGCTGACTGCAGGTTTCCCCAAACCTTATAAACAGTACATTTGCATAATGACTGAAACCAGCCCACTGAAGGAACAATGGGCTGTGAGGTCAGTTCCTTAATCTTAATTATGCACATTCTCATGACCATTGATCAACAATCACTGACCAAAACCCACTGATCAAAGCCCACTGATCAATGGCCATGAGTACCATTCACAGAGAGTTGGGGAATGGCTGCAATCACAGCATTGTAAGATGGCGAAAGATGTACCCTTAGGCCCCCTCCTCGATTCAGAGATGGTCTTTCCCTTTTCATGTAAATGGCCTCCTTGACTCCGCGCTCAAACCAGCGTTCCTCCCTGTCCAGGATGTGTACATCCTCATCGTTGAAAGAGTGTCCACTGGCCTGTAGGTGTAAATAGACTGCATGGTCATGGGAATTTGCATAATTATGATTAAGGAACTGACCTCACAGCCCTTTGTTCCTTCAGTGGGCTGGTTTCAGTCGTTATGCAAATGTACTGTTTATAAGATTGGGGAAACCTGCGGTCAGCTGAGACTGAAGAAGTCACTTGGATGAGTGACGAAACGTTTCTCCCACAAAACGCTACGTCCAGATGAACAGAATCAACTTTTGGAGATTTACTTTCCTGGATGATTGAGAATGCATCAAGATGTTCCCACAGGTAGCCTTTTCCTCAGCCCATTGTAATCTGGAAAAGCTCAACTTAAATTTGTTCTCTCAAAATTTTTTACAGCGCTGTTAATTCAATCTTGCAGGCCTGCTTAGAACAAAGATGAGAAAAAGAGAGCTGATTATTAGCTCATCAAAGCACAAAACATCATCACCTGACAGGATTTCTCTAAGTGCACTGTTACAATTTTAAAGGGCCCAGTTCTAACCATATCCATGTTTAATAAAACTCCCTCTATTAAAATAAGAAAACAACCTAAACCTAACCGACAGAATCAACCCATCACTAAAACAACAACCCCCAAAAAATCTTAATCACAGAAAAGTGTTGCCTCAGGTTCTTCAGTGTCCTGACAGTCTGAGGTCAACTGACATAATTTCACCTGCTCAATACACAGAAAATCTTGTCAAAAGCTGCACAGTTTTGCACACCCTTGATATTCTCATTAAATATGTTATGACGATCTATCATCACTAAATTCTAAATTTCTTTTCCAAATCTGGACTACTGCACTTAGTCACGTAGCTGACTTTATTTAATTATCCTGTATGTTACCAAGCCATTCTTCTCACACAGTCACAGTGTCTCTTCCAGTGCAAACTTCATGCATACAGTTAGAAACCTAAGTTCCTCTTTTTTCTTTTCCTGTCCCCAGTCACTCAACTAATTCGCATACTGAGTCATATCTCAAGAAGTTGCCGTGACAAGAGAAATGCATATTTAAACATTACCACATTATTGAATTATTTTTATTTTCTTTCTACATTAATCATGTCACGGACCCTGCTCTGGAGGACTCGGAGGTCCGTGAGCAGGATGGACCGTTATTATTATCATTATTATTATTATTATTATTATTATTATTATTATTATTATTATTATCATTATTATCGTTATTATTTGGTGATGTGTGTGTGTTTCTGCACAATGCTGTGTTAGTCTGTGTTCCACTCATATGTATAGGCAGGGTGTGGGTGTGTACGTGTGTGTGTCTGCGGGTGTGGCTGGAGGATGGAGCACAGCCACATGCAGGCCTGATGGGTGTGGCCCTGCAGGAGGACTGGCCACACCTGAAGTTCCTGCCACACACCTGTTGGTGATCAGGGCTCGTCGGGGGAGCTACTTAGGAGAGTGTTGGAGCTCCCACTGGTGCGGGATCATTGAGTTGTCTACCCAAGTTAGAGTGTGTCAGCGTACGACGGTGCAGTTCGTGTATGCCTGCCGGGGTTGGTTTTGATGGCTGTTTTTGTGGTTTTCCCCCCAGGTGGAAGAGTGGACCAGAATGGCAGCACGCACAGGGTGTGCGAGAACACAACAGCGGGGAGCACGAGCACAGGCATCGGAGGGGAGCACACACACACACGAGATTCTAGGGAGCAACGGGGAGTTATTGTGTTTACAGCCTTCACTGTAAATAAAGAGCACTGTTTGCATCGCAGAACCATGCGTTTTGGATCCTCATTCCCCCATATCCCCACGGTCTGCCAGCCAGACCGTGACAAATCACTTGTTTTGATCAATCTGTACAAGAGCACTTCTAATTCACTATTCTAAAAACTACTTTAATCACTTTTTCCTTTTCACATAAATCACTCTATTGTCATGGAACTTCCCTGAGTTATTCCTCAAGTTCAGGGTTTAAGTGTGTTAAATTCACACTATTTTAAAACTGATGAAAGATAGCAAGCTGATTTTCATTGCATGTGTGTGTGTTATTTTTTAGGTTTAATCGATGTCTGTGCAGTGGAGCTGCAGATCCACCAGGACATGTTCTCAAAGCTGCCTTTCCTACACATTTCTCTGCTATAATTGGATCATTTTTTAACTACTTTGCTATGAGTCCACTGGTCTTTGCATCACTTTTCATCACACTAAGCGACTTTGACAAGATGATAAACAGACTCATATGCTCAAGATGCTGTCTAATCTTCATGAGCTCTCTTGTATTTATAAGTGTTAGTAAGATTAATACATTTTCTGTTTGTGTGTGTGATTTTGTATATGTTTCTTTTTGCAGTGTTTCAGACTCCTTCACAATTTTCCCACTTAAGGCGTCAGCTTTCTTTTTCCCAGGTTTGATAACCCAAATTTTGATTTCCCACTTAAACAACAGCATTCCTCTGTGTTCTCACCTGCTCACTCTGTTGCCTCTCCCACAGTCCAATACCAGGCAGTTCTCTTTCCGCTTTGTCCTGCATTCTCCACTGTCTCTTTTTAACTGCCATGTTATTGCTCTTTGGAACTGCATTCCTTGTCTTGAGCCAGGAGTGAGAGCTCGCTTGTCAGGTTTAGTGACACATGGCGCTGTGCCACCAATTTACTCACATGGACTCTACTAACCTATCAGAAGCTTCTTCAGCTCAGAATGGAATCGTCTGGAGTTTCTTATTAATTAACAATAAACTTAGTGTATATGTACTCCTAAATTTGATGAAAGTGATAAAAATAGACAGCTCTGTCTCTCTTTATTCTGACATTTAACTAATTCAAAAGATATTTCAATATTTATTTATCTAAAACAAAACAAGTTTACTCTAAATTGATGTTTAACAGTAAAAATGTTCTTGTGTTTTTCATAAAGTGTATGTAAATATCTGCTTTAAACTGTGAATATGATCCTGTGTATTGAAGTTCTTCTTGTTTTGCATAGAAATATACTGAACAACATACAAAGCATAATATATAAAATAACATCTACCAGAGTTTTTTCTTTGATAAAGCTCCTTATGTCCATTCTTGTATATCAGTGCATTACTGAAACCGATTTATTTAGCCGTGGAGGGAAACAACTGAAAATATGAAATAAACACACATGTAAGCTAAGACTCTCTAAAGAAACAGCGTTGTTGTTGTTCGGCTTTTCATTTCGCCATTTGTTGATTCACTCGAAGAGCAAGTAATGTAATATGGGTCAAGTGATCAGTTTGATATCAATCTTTTATCACCGTCATATTTACATTATTTGTACAGTACGAATGGTTTTCTTTGGTACCTGGTCAAACTTCAGTTCTCCTCTGTCTGCCTGTCTCCACTTCTCCGACAGCACACTCGCAGGCAGCAGCTGCCCCGCCCCGCTTAGTGCCTGAGCTCGGATCATACCAATATTAGGGGGGATTTACGCACAGTCGTAAATTCCCACAGTGTGCACTATGTGCTTCGAATATTGTGTGTAGTTTTTGTTTTATACAGTTGTCAGCCAGGCATCTAACTATGAAAAAATTACACTCCAAAAGACCCCGGGCTTCTGACAAAACAACCCGGGCTTAAGCTTAGTAAGCCACCCCCGCTCCGCCACAGTTACAGATTGAGTTAAACCCTCTGGTCGTTCATCGTAGTCTCACTTGGTGCAGACCACCTGAACCTAAACTCTGCACCACCACACTGTAGCTTATTCACACCACAGTCTGGGATTGATTACACAATATTTCATATCAGTATTTCATGAACTAAAGGTTTATGTTCACACATCTCATAATATGGCTCCAACAACCTGCTTTGGGTCTGTTTGAGCTCTGAATCGACATGATAGACTCAACAGAAATCTTCAGCCACTGCCACATTTAAACCATCAGCTGTGTAGACATGTTAAACTCAGAGAAAACACAGAACTCCAGTTTTCCTCAGTGATGGAGAAACAGGGTTTAATTAAAGTTACTTTGTGTAATTTTGTGATTGAAAGGAGAAATACGAAGAAGCTTTACAAAGAATGAAGGAACAAGGGTCAAAGAGGAGGAGGACAGAGTGATGTGGGAGACAGTTAAACTGGGACATAAAGTAAAAGAAAGGCAGTGATAAACACATTTTATAATAACAGCACTGAATCAATCTACTGAGCAGAAGAAATCCTGTATTAATGTTAAAACTGCCTTAGTAAGTCCATGAAGGACAGTCCTCACAATCAAAGTACTTCATTACAAACACAGATAATATATCAATAATATATGAGCAAATCATAAATGGCATGATTAACATTGTTCCACCCTCTTCATTTTGTTCCAAACTGTGTTGTCACTTTCAGACTCGATAATATGTTTTGTTATCTCCACTTGTGGTGATGTTCTCATGTTGTCCTTCTGTTTGAAAAAATAATCACACAGAAAAAAAAGTAGAAAACAGAAGAGAGAATAATGATCAAATGAAATTTTACTCATTAAGAAAAGAAAACGTTGTGTCCTTGCTGACACACAGTAACTGTAACAGGACTGGTGGTGCAGAGGCTGCTTTTAAAGGCTCTCTGTGTTTTTCGGGCTCATCTGCTAACATAGTGTGGTTATGGACATGAAGGTGGTCCTTTCTTTCTTTTGGTGGTGGTGCATGAGTGGAGGTGTACCTGATTATTGATCAGCTTTTCTGAGCATCGTGTCCCTCAGAAACAAGCACCCTTCATGTGTTCATGTGAGAAACGTTCCCATAGCTGTTATTGACACCACAGCTGACTAATGTTACTGTTTACAGATAAAATACACACAATCATTCAGATAAAGCTAGTTTTAAAGAATCATACACAAACATCTTGGTCTCTATAGATAATTTCCCCCATGGTAACTATCATGATCTATGTGTTATGTGTATGTTTCCCATGCTGTATGTCCACAGTCACAGTGACAGTCAGTGACACTGGCAGAAGGATGAAACAAGGCTGTGAATCATTTCAGTCTGTGTGTGTGACAAAGAGGCAGACAGGAGCAGCTAACATTTGGAAATGTTCTCCATATTCTATCGCGATATTTCATTTTCTGATAAGAAAATGAAATATCGCGATACCGTGAACGGTATAATATGGCCCAGCCCTAGGCACACCCAATTTTTTTAACCTCATCACTTAACACTGCAGTTTTACATGTGCACTTTTTTGGGGTGCACATGTATATACAGGCAATATGTCCATACAGACAATATTGAAAAATGATTAACTAACAATCTTGTCAAAACAAAGTTCTTCATTCAGAGCACATTTCTACAAGAAACATAAGTTACTGAAAAAGTACTTGTGCTTAAAGTGCATAGCCAATCCTTGATAATATTGTAGACAAAGTTAAACGTAATCATCACATCGGCCTCCTCTGACGACCTGTTTGCTGCTGCCTGCCGCTGAAAGGCAGTGGGGAGAGGGGACGCTTGGGCAGTGGACTTATCGCAGCATGTAATGTGTTTTCTGGATACACTGTGCTTTTTCAGTGTTCACAGACTGAAGGCTCCATGTCAGAGCACTGGCTATGAATTTCAGATGGATCAGGCCTTAACAAAAAAGTTATCAATCGTGCTTTTCATCTTTTCTTATTACGCACAGCTACATCCACTTCTGTCGAGCATAGGCTACTCAGTAGGGCTTGGGGTGATCGTGGCTCAAAAGATGGGAGTTTGCCTTGTAATTCGAAGGTTGCTGGTTCGAACCCCAGCTTGGACAGTCACTGATGGCAGCCTATTTAGCATTAACTTCTCACATCATTATGACACAAGAGAACAGGGTATTAGTGTTAGCTACTAATGCTTATCCACCTCAAATTAGCTTTAGCTGCTCACATTGCTCAGCATTAACTCTTCACATTGTTATAACGCAAGGGAAAAGTGTCACTCATGGCAGCCTATTTAGCATTAACTTCTCACATTATGACACAAGAGAAAAGGGTATTAGCATTAGCTACTAATGCTGATGTAACGGGTGTATTAAAAAATAATTTATATTTCACCAAAGATTGATCCTGCAGTGTTTTTTTTTTTTTTTTTTTTTTCTTTGTTAGTATTGGTTATGTATATTTGTTTATTTATATATGTTTATTTTCTGTATTTATATTTTGGGAGCTTTTATTTTATTTGTGTGACCTTTGACTTTCCACGAAGTCACTTCCTGTAGCTGCGCGCTATTTTCCTCAGTCGCCTAGAGGCCCCGCTGAGGAGAGGTGAGCATACGCTAGTGTTCTCAGTTACAGAGCGAATAAACATAGTTAAAGTAATTCAAGCACTGCTCGTTCCCTTTGTGCATTTTGTCTCACAGTTATGCTAGATGTTTTAGTATGAATTATTGTTTCTCTGTCAAGTATAGCTTTTTTTTGTAACATGCTAGTTAGCCATTCTCAGATGAGAGCATAAGAACATGCACGTGGCTTCTCATGTGGTCCGCTATCCTTCTCTCTCCCTTGAAGGTGTTCATGCTGAAGTCCAGTAAAGTGAAGTTGCTGTACTGTTTTATTTTTATTTTAAACAGTTATGGGAGAATAAATCTGCCCCAGCTGGGAAAGTGAGAGCTGACTCTGGTCATTCGCACAATACAACACGGCAATCAGAGTTTAAGGCCAGACCGGCTACACTTATTCACCTCAAATTACCTTTGGCTGCTAATGGCAGCCTACTTAGCATTAACTCCTCACTAATATAATGCTAATTCACATCAAATTAGCATTAGCTGCTCACATTGTTACAAGGAAAGAGAAAATGGTATTAGCATTAGCTGCTAATAATTATTCACCCGTAATTAGAATAAGCGGCTAATGGCAGCCTACTTAGAATTAACTCCTCACATCGTTGTAGCCCAAGGGAAGAGAGTATTAGTATTAGCTACTATTATTGTTAAACTGTAAGAGAAAACAGTGTTAGCATTATTTGATAATGCTAACTCACATTAATTTAGCATTAGCTATTAAGCATTAGCTGCTCACATTGTTATAATGCAAGGGAAAAGCGGTAGCATTAACGGATGATGCTATTTCAAGTCAAATTAGCATTGGCTAGTAACGGCAGCCTACTTAGCATTAACTCTTCACAGCGTTATAATGCAAGGGCAATTTTTAGCATTATCGGATAATGCTAATTCACATCAAATTAGCATTAGTTAATAACGGCAACCTACTCGGTATTAGCT
Organism: Oreochromis niloticus; assembly: GCF_001858045.2. NCBI lineage: Eukaryota > Metazoa > Chordata > Actinopteri > Cichliformes > Cichlidae > Oreochromis > Oreochromis niloticus. The sequence continues at coordinate 285,640 of NW_020327503.1, forward strand.
GCTCACATTGTTAAAATTGAAGGAAAAACAGTGTTACCATCAGCAACTCATATTGTTAAGAAAAAACATTGTTAGCATTAGCAGATAAATTAGCATTAGCTAATAACGACAACCTACTTAGCATTAGCTGCTCACGTTGTTATAATGCAGGGGTAAAGAGTGTTAGCCTTAGCCGTTCACATTGTTATAAAGCAAGGGACAACGGTATTAGGATTAGCTACTAATAATTTTTTAAATCTCAAATTAGCATTAGCTGCCAATGGCAGCCTACTTAGCATTTGTTGCTCACATTGTTTGAAACCACAGGAAAACGTGTCAGTGTTAAATGCTAATTCACATCCTGCCTGAGAGGGATGTGAGGTGGACAAATGAACTGAATAATTTCTTCAACAGATTTGATTCAGCCATGAGGCTGCTCTACCTCTGACATCTCTTCACACGTCCTCTACTCACCCTGTTCACTCCTCCCCACCCCCAACAACAACATCCAATACACACTCAACACAAGGCTCCAGCCTGTCTCCCTCAACCACCCAGGTTAGGAGGGAACTGAGGAGGATTGAAGCCAAGAAGGCAGCGGGCCCAGATGGCATCAGCTCAAGGATCATCAGGTCCTGCGCAGACCAACTGTGTGGGGTGATGGAGCACATCTTCAACCTGAGCCTGAGGCTGGGAAGAGTCCCACAGGTCTGGTAAACCTCCTGTATTGTACCAGTGCCAAAGACTTCACGCCCCAAGGACCTCAACAGCTATAGGCCCGTGGCTCTGGCATCCCACCTGATGAAGACCCTGGAGCGGCTGGTCCTGGCTCAGCTTCGGCACCTGGTGAGCTCATCACTGGACCCACTTCAGTCTGCCTACCAGCCTGGCATTGGAGCGGATGATGCCGTCATTCACCTCCTACATCGTTCCCTCGCTCACCTGGAGACCGCTGGGAGCACTGTGAGAATCATGTTCTTTGATTTCTCCAGTGCCTTCAACACCATTCTTCCCTCAGTTCTGAAGGACAAGCTGGAGAACTCAGGAGTGGACCATCACCTCACTACCTGGATTTTGGACTACCTCACCGACGGACCACAGTATGTGAGGACTCAGAGCTGTGTGTTGGACAGGGTCGTCTGCAGTACGGGGGCCCCACAGGGAATGGTTCTGGCTCCGTTCCTCTTCACCATCTACACTGCAGACTTCTCCCACAACTCCACCCAGTGCTTCCTGCAGAAGTTCTCTGATGACTCTGCAATAGTCGGCCTCATCACTGATGGGGACGACAAGGAGTACAGAGGACTGACTCAGGATTTTGTGGACTGGTGCCAGCTGAACTACCTCCAGATCAATGCCAGTAAAACCAAGGAGCTGGTGGTAGACTTCCGCAGGCACAAGCATCCTCCACTGCAACCACTGAACATCCAAGGTATGGACATTGAGGCTGTGGACAGCTACAGGTACCTTGGTGTTCATCTGAACAGCAAATTGGACTGAACTCATAACTCAGACGCCCTCTACAGGAAAGGGCAGAGCAGACTGTACCTGCTGCGGAGACTCAGGTCGTTTGGAGCGGAGGGCCCACTCCTGAAGACCTTCTATGACTCTGTGGTGGCCTCAGCCATCTTTTATGGTGTTGTCTGCTGGGGAGGCAGCATCTCTGCTGGGGACAGGAAGAGACTGAACAGGCTGATCCGAAGGGCCAGCTCTGTTCTAGGATGCCCTCTGGACCCAGTGGAGGTGGTGAGTGACAGGAGAATGGTGGCTAAGCTGTCATCCCTGTTGGACAACATCTCCCACCCCATGCATGAGACTCTGACAGCACTGAGCAGCTCCTTCAGTGGGAGACTGCGGCACCCACGGTGTGGGACGGAGAGATTTCGCAGGTCTTTCCCCCCGACTGCTGTCAGACTCCACAACAAAGACTTCAACTGATCAACACACACATCCACACATGTGCAATAAGACTATGTACAATACAGGGAGTGCAGAATTATTAGGCAAGTTGTATTTTTGAGGAATAATTTTATTATTGAACAACAACCATGTTCTCAATGAACCCAAAAAACTCATTAATATCAAAGCTGAATGTTTTTGGAAGTAGTTTTTAGTTTTAGCTATTTTCGGGGGATATCTGTGTGTGCAGGTGACTATTACTGTGCATAATTATTAGGCAACTTAACAAAAAACAAATATATACCCATTTCAATTATTTATTTTTAGCAGTGAAACCAATATAACATCTCCACATTCACAAATATACATTTCTGACATTCAAAAACAAAACAAAAACAAATCAGCGACCAATATAGCCACCTTTCTTTGCAAGGACACTCAAAAGCCTGCCATCCATGGATTCTGTCAGTGTTTTGATCTGTTCACCATCAACATTGCGTGCAGCAGCAACCACAGCCTCCCAGACACTGTTCAGAGAGGTGTACTGTTTTCCCTCCTTGTAAATCTCACATTTGATGATGGACCACAGGTTCTCAATGGGGTTCAGATCAGGTGAACAAGGAGGCCATGTCATTAGTTTTTCTTCTTTTATACCCTTTCTTGCCAGCCACGCTGTGGAGTACTTGGACGCGTGTGATGGAGCATTGTCCTGCATGAAAATCATGTTTTTCTTGAAGGATGCAGACTTCTTCCTGTACCACTGCTTGAAGAAGGTGTCTTCCAGAAACTGGCAGTAGGACTGGGAGTTGAGCTTGACTCCATCCTCAACCCGAAAAGGCCCCACAAGCTCATCTTTGATGATACCAGCCCAAACCAGTACTCCACCTCCACCTTGCTGGCGTCTGAGTCGGACCGGAGCTCTCTGCCCTTTACCAATCCAGCCACGGGCCCATCCATCTGGCCCATCAAGACTCACTCTCATTTCATCAGTCCATAAAACCTTAGAAAAATCAGTCTTGAGATATTTCTTGGCCAATCTTGACGTTTCAGCTTGTGTGTCTTGTTCAGTGGTGGTCGTCTTTCAGCCTTTCTTACCTTGGCCATGTCTCTGAGTATTGCACACCTTGTGCTTTTGGGCACTCCAGTGATGTTCCAGCTCTGAAATATGGCCAAACTGGTGGCAAGTGGCATCTTGGCAGCTGCACGCTTGACTTTTCTCAGTTCATGGGCAGTTATTTTGCACCTTGGTTTTTCCTCATGCTTCTTGCGACCCTGTTGACTATTTTGAATGAAACGCTTGATTGTTCGATGATCACGCTTCAGAAGCTTTGCAATTTTAAGACTGCTGCATCCCTCTGCAAGATATCTCACTATTTTTGACTTTTCTGAGCCTGTCAAGTCCTTCTTTTGACCCATTTTGCCAAAGGAAAGGAGGTTGGCTAATAATTATGCACACCTGATATAGGGTGTTGATGTCATTAGACCACACCCCTTCTCATTACAGAGATGCACATCACCTAATATGCTTAATTGGTAGTAGGCTTTCGAGCCTATACAGCTTGGAGTAAGACAACATGCATGAAGAGGATGATGTGGACAAAATACTCATTTGCCTAATAATTCTGCACTCCCTGTACTCTTTTCTAGCATCGTTGTATTTTTACTCAGTTGTATATAGAATTTTTATTCTATTTTTATCCTATTGTATAGCTTCTTCTATTTTATTCTACCGTATATAGTATTTTATTTTATTTTATTCTGTACAGTTGTGTACTGTATTTTATTCTTATTGTATTCTAATTTTTGCTACATAAGTTTTGCAATGTCCACTTCCTGCTGTGACAAAACAAATTAACCACGTGTCGGACTAATAAAGGTTATCTTATCTTATCAAAATGGCATTTGCTGTAACAGGAGCCTACTTAGCATTAGCTGCTCACATTGTTATAAATTAAGGGACAACGGTATTATCATTTTCACCTTAAATTAGCGTTAGCTGCTAATGGCAGCCTATTTAGCATTAACATCTCACATTGTCTTAACGCAAGGGTAAAGGGTATAAGTGTTAGCTATTCAGATAGTTAAAAGGGAAGGGAAAACGGTGTTAGCACTAGCAGATAATGCTAATAATTTATAATGCTAATACACATGAAATTAGTAGAGCGATTAGAGCATGTTGTAGGTATTACAGGTACTGCGCTGCAGTGGTTTGTATCATATCTATCTAATAGACTCCAATTTGTACATGTAAATGGAGAGTCCTCTTCACACACTAAGGTCAATTATGGAGTTCCACAGGGTTCAGTGCTAGGACCAATTCTGTTTACATTATACATGCTTCCCTTAGGCAGTATCATTAGAAGACATAGGATACATTTTCACTGCTATGCAGATGACACGCAGCTCTATCTGTCCATGAAGCCAGATAACACACACCAATTAGTTAAACTGCAGGAATGTCTTAAAGACATAAAGACCTGGATGGCCGCTAACGTTCTGCGTCTTAATTCAGATCAAACTGAGGTTTTTGTACTCGGCTCTGAAAATCTTAGAAATATGGTATCTAACCAGATTCTGTCAAGAGGAGAGATGTTATACTGCTATTATTTGCTGCTATTTTTATAATCATCATTACCATTTCATTATAAATAGTGATGTTGCATGCAGATGCATTCAGATGTTCGAATATATTGGTATTATATTAGTCTTTATTACAGGTCCAAGAAGAACCACCTTAAACTGTTGAGTTGAATCTATAACCCGAAATGCTTTTGAATTTATAATCTTAAATGTTTGTATGCAGACTGCATGGGGAAAGAAAAGGCCCCACGTAGAGTAACTCCAAAATGAGACAGGAAGTTACATGTGTTTGAAGTTGCATGCTTCTGCAGAAGTGAAACCGAAAGCAGAGTCTGAGTGCAAGCCAAGAGTAGGTTATTTTATTATGCATTAATATCTCTGATTAAGTTTTAAGTAGTTGTGTTAGATTGAAACAGTTGTTTTATACATTTTACATATAAGTCAAGATCAGTACACACAGGATGGCCTTAGCCTGGTTGCCTAAGTTGAGGTCAACTAAGGTGCAGAGAGCATCTGTGCACGCACAGACAGACATACACACACATACACACACACACATAGTTTCAGTTGAGCTGGCCTTCTGTCTAGTGGAAAGGTTACAAGGTTTAGCTGGGGGGCTGAGAGGTGAAATAAAGGGCAGCAGAAGCTGACATATACATACACACACATATTAGATAGACGCATTTATATAGGTAAGAGTTTAATCATGTTTTGCTATGGCTGCAAAGTGGGGGTGCGTACGTGTTAATCTGTTCCAGGAAGTACACCAGATGTCCCAGAGATAAGCGACAGCGAAGACGAGCTGAGGGGAAGCACCGAGCCGAAGACGATGACTGGGTTCAAAGTTAACTGAATATTTGTGGTTTTGAGTTGACGTATGCTGTATTGTGTCTGAGAGGGGGGGGGAGCAGTATCACCCCCAACCCTATAAAGCTTTTGTCTGACTATTGTAAGGTAGTTCGACGCTGAAATCTGCACAGCATTCGGACTCCGCACGTGTGTACATTAAAATGCCGTCTAATTGCACCCGGCCGGATCTGTGCTTATTTTGAATTCCTCCTCAACATTTTTGAACCTTAACAATTCTTACTCTGGATGGCATTACCTTGGCCTCCAGTAACACTGTGAGGAACCTTGGAGTCTTTTTTGTCCAGGACATGTCCTTCAATGCACATATTAAACAAATATGTAAGACTGCTTTCTTCCATTTGTGCAACATCTCTAAAGTTAGAAATATCCTCTTCTGTGGAACCAGCTTCCAGTTTGGATTCGGGAGACAGACACTATCTCTACTTTCAAGATTAGGCTTCAAACTTTCCTTTTTGCTAAAGCATATAGTTAGGGCTGGACCAGGTGTCCCTGAATCCTCCCTTAGTTATGCTGCAATAGACGTAGGCTGCCGGGGATTCCCATGATGCATTGAGTTTTTCCTTTCCAGTCACCTTCTCACTCACTATGTGTTAATAGACCTCTCTGCATCGAATCATATCTGTTATTAATCTCTGTCTCTCTTCCACAGCATGTCTTTATCCTGTCTTCCTTCTCTCACCCCAACCGGTCGCAGCAGATGGCCCCGCCCCTCCCTGATCCTGGTTCTGCCGAGGGTTCTTCCTGTTAAAAGGGAGTTTTTCCTTCCCGCTGTCTCCAAAGTGCTTGCTCATAGGGGGTCATATGATTGTTAGGTTTTTGTCTGTATCTATGAAGCATCTTGAGGCAACTTTTGTTGTAATTTGATGCTATATAAATGAAATTGAATTGAATTGAATCCTTGAAGTGTATTTGTGAAAATGTTGGGGTGTTCCTTTATCAGTGTCTAACAGTATGTTTATGAGAGCCATATAATGTCGAGAGAGAGAGAGTGAGTTTTGATACGTGAGAGATTTGTGATGTTTAGCGTGTTTGGAGGCTACAGTTAGTGTGTCGTTAGTGTGTAGTTAGTGTGTAGTGTAGTCGTTGTTGTGTTTGTGTCAGTTCTATAGTGAACGTCACAGTTGCTGCCTTAAAGCCACCAAAGCCAGATTGCAGTGTAAACACTGTCTCCACATGGAAAAGAGGAGTGATCCACCTCCTGCTGTCTGTGCTGAGAAACACTCTGACTGTTGAACAGATAGTTCAGTCTGTACATGTCTTTCTCTTTCACTCACAAACACATTTTCAGGTTCATTGATTCAATCAGTTGATGTTAGAAACTGTTCTAAATTGTTCTGGACAGTCTCGGTCGTTGTGTCCTTGGGCAAGACACTTCACCCGTTGCCTACTGGTGGTGGTCAGAGGGCCAGGTGGCGCCAGTGTCCGGCAGCCTCGCCTCTATCAGTGCGCCCCAGGGTGGCTGTGGCTACAATGTAGCTTGCCATCACCAGTGTGTGAATGTGTGTGTGAATGAGTGGATGACTGGATATGTAAAGCGCTTTGGGGTCCTTAGGGACTATTAAAGCGCTATATAAATACAGGCCATTTACCATTTACCATTTAAATGATTCCTTGTAAACTTCTTCCTCTTCAGTCCTTTAAAGATGGAAGCTCCCATTATTCTAGGATCCACATGTTGGTTAGTTAGTTGTTTGATTGCCAGCCGAGCCTCCTGTGAGGAAAAGCCAGAGGCGGCTGCCAGTGATGTAGCCGACTGTCTAGGATCAGTGGTAACTATCATGATCTATGTGTTATACAAAACATGACGTCACTGGGGGCGCTAGTGAGCACCGAATGGAGTAGACGTGTTTCTGTGGAGCTCCTCATACGCTCTTCACATTTTGGACTTTATTGTCTTATCCCTCACAATTCTTGGTTTCACTGAAGAATACTTGTTTCCTAACTCAAGCAGGATGCTCAAATCAAAAGCTGAAAAAGCTAAAAAGCAGGATAAGCCTCCAAACGGGACCGACACCGCTCCCCTTGAACCAGTCGACGAAGCTGTGCTAACCTCGGAGCCTGCTAAAGAAGCAGACAATTGTGATAAAAGTTTTCTCAAGGTTCTTTCTGAAATTCAGAAAATAAATATCACGATGACTGAAAGGTTTGACGGTCTTGAAGCGTCTCTGGCTACAGCACAGGCATCTTTGACAAGTATCTGCGGTCGGCTACAGGAGGTTGAAAACGCTAGCTCTGATCACGATCATCGTCTTTCTCTTGTTGAGAAAACATGTTTAAAATTGCAAGCGGATAACGAGGCACTTCGTCTAAAAGTATTAGATCTGGAGGGTCGGTCCAGACGGCAGAATATTAAAATTGTTGGTCTACCCGAAAAAATTGAAAATGGACGTATGGTGGAATTTTTGTCTAAGTTTCTCCCGAAACTTTTGGGCACGGACAATTTTGACAAGCCTTTGGACACACCGCTTGGGCGGTCGCACCCCGAAAGAGATCATCCCCGGGTAATTATAGCGCGGATTCATCGCGTTCAAGTGAGAGAGAGAAGATACTACAGCTTGCTCGGGAGCAGTTTCCCTTGAGCTATAATGGCAAACGCCTAATAGATGTTGGAGCTCGGTGTAGTTTCCACTATCCAGCGCGTTTTCGAGTAATGCATGGCTCCATGCTCAAAGTGTTCTCCACGGCACGTGAGGCTGAGGATTTTTTGGGAACTATACAGGAAGGCAGTGACTAATTTAAAATCTTTGACATCTCATTTGAAACTCATTGCATCGGGATGTATGTGACTATTTCATTTTTCTCTCAACTATGTTGGCATTGAGGGTATATATATATGTATTATTTTTTCTTTTGTGGGGGGAGGTTGGAAAGCTCATCACCTTGGACCGTTTATTTCGTAATGGTCATGCGGACCCTCTGTGAGTATGCAGGGTTTTTTCTTTGTCTGGGAAAGTGGGATGAGGGGGAAGAGGGTTATGTTTTTTGTGTTGTCGGTATGTTGTACTTATTAATGTTATACAAGGGCAATTCATGTGTACACTGCTATTTATTATTTCTGGAGTGAATTCTAATTCATCATCGCTAAGTGGTGGCATTAGATTTGTGAGCTGGAATGTGCGAGGACTTGGGCATGTGCACAAACGAGCTAAGGTTTTTTCTCACTTAAAATCGCTAGTTGCTGATGTTGTGTATCTTCAGGAAACCCATATGAAACCGACTAAAGAGAGGTTGCTCAGGTGCTCCTGGGCTAATCAGATTTTTCAGTCGACATTCTCCAGTAAAGCCTGTGGAGTGGCTATATTGATCCGTAGAACAGTCCCATTTAGACATGAGTCCACGGTTAGTGATCCGAATGGTCGATTTGTTCTGGTGACGGGCCATATTCATGCAACCCATTTTACTTTACTGAATTCATATGGTCCTAATTTTGATAGCCCAGCTTTCTTTCGACAGATATTTAATTTAGTACCTAGTCTCGCTGATACTCATGTAATTTTAGGAGGCGATTTTAATTGTGTACTTGATAAACAATTAGATAGATCAACTCAAACCTCCCAGTTGTCTAACGCTTTGACTGTTCTGAATAATATGTTGAGTTCTACTAACCCTAGTTGATGTTTGGAGACTATGTAACCCTACTGGTAGAGATTACTCTTATTTTTCACAAGTGCACAAATCGTACTCCAGAATAGATTATTTTTTGCTTGATTCTAAATTGATGTCTAAAGTTATATGCTCAACTTATCACAACATCTTGATCTCGGATCCCTCTCCAACCTCTTTAGTCCTGGACTTCGGTGGTATGAAACAACAGGGTAACGGGCGTTTTCACCCGTCACTCCTGTCTGAGGAGTCTGTCTGTCTGTCTCCTATCTGTCCTGTCTCCTGTCCTTTTGCCAATTTATGACAAGTAAAATATCAGAATTCTTGGAAACTAATGATAAACAAGACATTTCTGATTCGATTTTATGGGAAACATTTAAAGTGGTAATGCAAGGAGAAATTATTTCTTTCGAATCTTCGTTAAAAAAAGAACACCGGAAATGCCTGTTAGAAATAGAAATTGAATTAACACAGTTAGAACAGGACCTCTTTGTTTCAAGACATCATTAAAAGGAAGTTTGAGTATAACACAATTTTATCTAGTCAAGTACCAGATCAGCTATTTAGGATCAGACAGAAGCATTTTGAGTTTGGAGATAATAGGCTTCTTTCTTGGCAGCTGAGAGGCCTACAGGCCAGTAGGGCTATACATAAAATTAAATCAAGATCAGGTGAAATTTTAATTAGCCCTAAAGCTATTAATGAGTGATTTAGAGAATATTATGAAGAGCTCTATATGTCGAATTCTTGGGGCAATATTTCTGATTGGTTAGGGAAGCTGGATCTCCCGAAAATGAATGATGCTGCACGAGAGGCTTTAAACTCAGATATTACTATTGAAGAAGTTTCAAAAGCTGTTAAGTCATTCCCCAATGGAAAGTCCCCAGACCCAGATGGGTTTGGCATTGAATTGTATAAAAAATACTCTGAAAAGGTGGCCCCACTTTTATTGAGAATGTTTAAGCATTCTTTCCATACTCAAGCATTTCACAGTACGCTATATGAAGCTAATATTTCTTTGTTGTTGAAAGAAGGAAAGGATGAAACAGAATGTTCCTCTTATCGACCTATTGCTTTGTTGAATTTGGATATGAAAATTTTCACTAAAATTTTGGCAAACAGATTAAATGGACATGTTGGATCAATTATCCACCCAGATCAAACTGGGTTTGTCCCCCAGAGGTTTTCCTTCTTTAATGTTCGAAGATTGATGAATATTATGTATCATAGGCACTGGGGGGCTTCCAAGATCGCAGTACTGAGCTTAGATGCTGAAAAGGCGTTTGAACAGGTCGAGTGGGCCTATATGCTTCGGGTATTGGAGAAGTTTGGTTTAGGTGAACAGTTTATATCATGGGTTGATATGATATATAGGCACCCCTCTTCTTCCATTCTTACTAACCAAGATAGATCAGTGCCTTTTTTTTTTTACACCGCGCGACACGACAAGGCTGCCCTTTGAGCCCTTTGCTCTTCGCAATGTCTATTGAACCTCTTGCAGCAGCCATTAGGAATGAGCCCTCCATTGACCCTGTCCGATTGGGGAATATCAAGCACTACATTTCTTTATATGCGGATGATGTTGTTTTGTTCTTGTCTAATCCTGAGCGATCTGTTCCTGAACTTTTAGATGTGGTCATTTTGGGGAAATCTCAGGTTATACAATTAATTGGCAGAAGAGTGAGTTTGTGGCTTTAACTGCAAACTTGTGTAACCCAGAGTAAAATCTGTTTTACTAGATTTTAGTAGTTTCCTGCACTTATTTCCTGCCATTGAACACATCACAAATACATGACTCCAGCCACATGACTTTGCTCAGCCAATCGGATAGCATGTAGGTCATAGTAAGCCTGTCCCGGCTTCCTCCTGTCAGATGCGTGGAGGCAAGCCAGGTGACAGAGCTGTTGCAGGTTTGTATTGGCAAACGCTTGCTTTTCCCGTTTTAATGCATCTTTTTTAACACCAACTAACTTTTGCAATTTAGACGCTGATTACTGTGAGCCAGAGCCATAGTGTTGTTGTGCACTGAACAGAACGGAATTGGTGAGTTTGAACTTTTAATTGACTGTTTGTATTGCTACCAGCTGAGGCTAATTGGCTGCTGCCGGTCCAAACAATTTGATTTTGATTTTTGATGTGACCTTTAGTTGTTGAATAACAAATGTTGTGAAGCTATGTAATATGTATATAGCAGTTGAAATGTTTTAGTTAAATCCTTATTGGTTAAATATACTGTTTGTTTATTTATTTATAAATTGTGTACACAGGAACAAGAATAACTTAATGTAGCTTTAATTGGCTGACATTTTTGTATTATTATTGTGATTTCTTATTGGCCTTGTTTATTTAATGCAGGCCAGGTGAACCTTTTTGGGTATGAAAAAGGATGGCGAGCCAATGAACGGTTAGGAGCAGGAATCATTCTGCATTGAAGCTTCCACTGGTTGGGTAGGAAGCTATCAAAGACGACGCTCTGTCCCCATTTTCCAAATACACTGATTTCCACAATCATACACACCATTCCCCACATTTATGGACAATAGCGCTTGGACATCTCTCATGGACATTCAGATAAAACTCATGGACTTCAGTGTGGATCAGTGGCTTTGATGTTAACATGTTATTTATGGGGAACAGTTTTTTTTTTTTTTTTTGAGAATCTATATTGCTTGGTATAAGCCAGAAGAATTTGCTTAGTTGTCTTTGTGCACCCCCACTGGGTTTTTGATTAATTGAATAGCTGCAGCAGGAGTGAGTATTTAAGTTTTCCTTTTCTTTTCTTGTTGTTTTTCTTTGGGGTTTGGTTAAATACATGGTACCTGCAAAAGCATTTTGTGTTGTGTGTATTTATTAATTACTGCCCATCAGCTCCAGTAGCATTCCTAAATCTTCTGATTAATAATAACCATAATATTTCACTCAATACCTACCCTGTATTAATTCATTAGCGCTTCATCAGTGTTACACTTGGATGTTGATTTTTTTTTTTGAAAATATTTCCCTTTTAAAATTACAGACAGATTGAAATACTTGGGTGTTATTTTGCCTAAGGATCCTAAATTGATCTTTAAGTTGAATTAACTTGAACAAGTTGAAAAATTGAAAAAGGACATTGAGAAATGGAGGGCTCTCCCTATTTCCATGGTAGGTCGCATTAATGTAATCAAAATGGTTTCCCTTCCTAAATTTCTAAATTATTTTTAAACTTACCTATTTTTTTGAATAAGCAATTTTTTAAAGTGATCGACTCAGTAGTATTACCATTTGTTTGGGGCTTTAAAACTCACAGGATATCAGAAGTTCATCTATGTAAGTGTAAACTTAAGGGTGGATTTGCTCTGCCACTGTTTCAGTTTGATTATTGGGCTGCAAATGCTAGAACTCCTGCTTACTGGCAGGAAGGGTACAAAAAGGTCATGTCTGCCGACCCCCCCCCCCCCCAATTTTACAGTCCTTCTGAGTTCCCCGGATTCTAAAAACTTGGTTTCTGGTTTTGTGAAAGCCTTTTCTGAGTAAATAAATTTTAAATCAGACTTTTTGAAGATGGCATGGGAGGAAGAGCTTGGTTTGCAAATTGGAGATGAGGTGTGGAGGAGGAGTCTGTGTAGGATCCATTCTTGCTCTATAAATGCAAGGCATCAGTTAATTCAATTCAAAGTGCTTCACAGACTTCATTATTCAAAAACTAAGCTGCACAGGATTTTTCCTTCTATTAGTCTGATATGTGACCTTTGTAAACTTGGAGAAGGCTCTCTCACTCATTTATTTTGGACTTGTCCCAAATTGCATAACTATTGGTTGGACATTTTTAAATGTTTTTCTGATATCTATAATAGCACCTTTCGAGCCGGACCCAATAATTGCATTGTTTGGATCTTCCTCTTCCCTTTTACACCTCAGCTCTGCTGCACAAACTACAATTCTGTTCGCAATGGTAATTGCTAAGAAAGTTATCTTGACTCTCTGGAAATCGGATATTGTACCTCAATTTAAAATGTGGCTGACAGAACTGACTGCTCTACTGCATATGGAGAGAATTAGGTATACATTAGTGGACAAACTTAGTAATTTCTTTGATGTGTGGCAGCCATTTTTAGATCATGTATTAAAACAAAGTCCTGTTTGATCGATCACCAATAACTCAGCCTACTACCCTTGGCGTTTTTCTGTTTATTGCCATTGTTGAAGTAGTATTTTTGTTGTTGCAGTGTAATCTTTTGCCTTATTCATGTGTTTTTGCCCTTGCTGTTGTGTTGTCTGTTTTTTTTTTTTTTTTTTTTTTTTTTTTGTTTGTTTTGTCTCTTTTTTTTCCTTATATCAAAAAATTTCAAACATACTTCAAAAAAACCCCCCCAAAAACATGACGTCACTGGTTTGTTGGTGCTCATAGGCTTGCATGAGTATATGTTAGCTAACTAGTGACGGTGAAAATAAGAACTGTAAATGTAAAATCAGTTCAAGGGGATCACTTTTGTCAGGCTAATGAATGTGTGTAAAAAAACAAGCGTATACAGCCCACTTTACCTGCTTTTTCCCGTGCTGGATTTGTATATCTAAAACTGAAGAAGAGAAACAGAAGTTAATCAAAGTTACTTTGTTTAGTTTTCAGCTCTTAATTTTCAAAATCTGACTGAAAGAAGAAACATGAAGAAGCTTTACAAAGAATGAAGGAACAAGGGTTTCTAGGTTTTGTTTTAGTTTTGTAAGTCATTATTTTTTGTGCAAGTTGCCACGGTCACTATGTGCTGAAAGGTCTTCTGCATGTGTGTCATACACAAACATGTTGGTCTCTATAGATAACTTTCCCCGTGATAACTATCATGAATTATGTGTTATACAAAACATGACGTCACTGGTTGGTTGGTGCTAATAGTTGCATTAGAATATGTTAGCTAACTAGTGACTGAGGGGTCCGACAAAATGCTTTTGCCATTATGTAATCTGTAACTTCCACATAGTATGCTGATCAGTGTCATTTTCAATGATTAAACTGTAGTAGAGACGAGCAAACATATTGGCAGATCTGACAAGAGAGAACCTTTGTTATGAAACTGATTTTAATCTTTTACACATGATTGCATTTGAGCTTATTAAAGAGTTGTGGCTCCTGGTCAAGTGAAGGTCAGAAACTCTTGGCAGGCGTTAATGATCAGCCAACACACGGTGAGGATGACAGGAGCTCTGAAAGGAATTGCAATACACCTGCTTACATGACATATGCCTAGAGCTATTTTTATCTTTTATTACTTATATCCTTTAGAGTTAAGATTTAAGTTTTTATCATTTACACCTTATAGCCTTTTGAGTAAGTTTAAGTTTCATGTGATGTTCATTTTAAGTAAGTTTTCTTCATGGGGTGAGTAGCACCCGTTGAGTGTGACATTTAGTCTAGAAGTCACACATAGTTCAGCTGTGCACGAGCGCAGGCTT